>NC_056745.1:1200491681-1200716681 GCF_019279795.1 Protopterus annectens
TACCACTAATAAATTCTTCTTCATGGTGTTCACCTCATCAAGTGATCAGGGTAGTTTTAGTGACAGCTTGTAAACTCTCAAACATTTTTTTTCATTTTTTCAAAGGTAGCAACAACATATTGTGTTTCTATATAATAAGCATCCTTAAATAAACTTTCTGTCCTGTCAAGAGAACAGAAACTTATAAAAATATTTAATGTAACAACTTAAGTTGCTACTACCTTTACACAGTATGCTAGTTTACAATATATAATTAAGCTATCACAAATGCAATTGGTCACAGACAGCACAACGGGAAGAGGTTGCCAAATAGGCATGCTTCTCAGTGTAACAACCCCCTTTGCTACAGCCATCAGTCAAGGTCTGCATTAAGATAGGTGGAAATACAATCACTCTGAAAGACAACTGGGCAGTTGTTTAGATAAAAAGGCCTAGTACCTCCAAGCAGGACATAATAGCATAGATAGGCCTGGGTATAGCCCACCAGCAGCGGGAGTGCCGGCTTGGAAGCATCTATGTTAACTCTGCAACACTGTCAGACTCACCCTATACAGTGCAGCAGATCTTGTCCATGGCCAAATGTATGCCCATTGTGCACTCACAGTTCTCTTAATCCCCAGCACCCAGCTCCCTATTATACCATCTAGTCAATCACAGCTAGTTGACTAAATCAATATTTTTTTCAGTAGTGCAAGCCCTCTGCAACTCCAATGTTACTCAACTATAGGTAAAACAAACACCTTGTAATGGTAACATTTACAGCTGCAATAGCTCTCCTTCTCATACTGAAACAAGGGTAAAGATAGTTGTTGAGTAGTAACATTAACAGGTGATAACTCAACCACTTTCAACTCATCATGTTACATTTTGGTGCATGCAGTGAAGCCATGCCCTTTCAGAAATACCTCCTAACAGAATTGACTTCAATGTGAAAACAATGAAAAGTTAATGCATAGTCATGTGAAGCAAAGGCATTCTTTGCAATCAGACAGCCTGGACTGTACAGCCTACTGGCCACTTGAAGGAGCATAGCTGATTAATTCCTTTTAGCAGATCTCACTGGCCAAATAATGATGCCTTCTTATGTGAGAGCTGACCATTATCTGTAATAATGCAGTTTCAGTGGCAGATTGTCATTCAAAAGACAGGATCGTGTCCATCAGTGCTGCATCTTTTGCCCTGCCATGAACAATTAGTGCAGCTCAAGATCATACCGGGGGGTGTTCCAAGATGGCTGCACACTGAGTAACAGCTTGTTTCTAGCTCTCCCAGTCTGAAAACAGAAACCCTCAGAGAAGACCAGCAGACTTGTGTTTATGGGTGAATTTCTGTAACTGGCTAGTAAGTATACTGCCTGGATGTCAGGAATAAAGAAACACAGAAAACCTGGAAAAAAATCAGCTACAAAAAGCGAGGAAGAAATACTAACTAGGGAGAGTTCTACAGCTGTTCAGTAAAAAAGTAATGCAACCTTCAGACATGACTTCCAATAACCTACAGGATGATATAAGACAACTGCATACAGACCTGGTTAAAATAAACAAAACATTGATAGAGTAAATCAACACAAACAACAAAAGGCTGGAACAAATGGAAAAAGCTTTAAACAAATATTCAGATGAGATGATAAAGCAGCAAAAATCAGAGGTCGAAATGAAGAACAGGCTGGCTGAATATAAAACTGCTCAGGAAGAGATGTTTCACAAAATAATAGAATTAGAGGGCAGAGCACATAGGGAAAACTTGAGATTTTCATTTATACCTGAGAAGCTGGAAGGAACAGACTGCATTCAATTTATGAAAGCACAAATAAGCAACTGTACAGGTATTCCACAGCAGGACTTATTAGTTGAATGGGCACATTGTGTGTATGCTCCAAATCTAGCTATATGAAAGCAACCTAGACCTTTAATAGTAAGAATGCAATCCTACCAGCAGAAAGAGTTGATTTTTTCAAAACTGTGGTAGAGGAACAAAATACTAAAAGTAGGAGATGGCAGAATGTTTGTGGAGAATGATTACTCATTGTACACCATGCAAAAGAGAAGTAAATTCATCCCTCTATTCAAATAATGTCGAGACATAGGTGTGAGATTCAAAGTCCTGTATTCAGCTGTCTTCAAGATATTCTTTCCTGGAGGGATAATATCCTTTTTTGTAGTGCATGCTAAGGAGGAAATAACAAAAGTTTGTCCAACAAAAACTGAGCTGTAAAACAGAGGGAAATTCAGCTTCTTGTTCCTCTGGTAATAAAGACCACACAGAGAGACTACGCCTGTGAAACCTTTTCCAGTATTTCAACAGAAAATGTTGGACAGAAGAAAGAGGGCATGAGAGTAGACTAGAAGAATCAAGAGTACATTGGAAATTAAGCAGAGACAGGATTTGGGTGATGGAGAACAGTAATAAAACCAGTAACAATGTGGGATTACAATGCAATAATTATATTTGTGAAATATCACAGTACAAGAAATTCTGGAAATATTGGACTTCTTCAAAACTTGTTTGCTGAGTGGGGGACTCAAGTATATTTTCTACTTCATGTCATTAATGTTCGGAAAAATGCTTTGGGGAAGGGAAGAGAGGGGAGAACGCTAACTGTAAGTAAAGAAAACACTTTATTTTCTTAATAGTACTATATCTGTGTTTCATGGTTTTCTTTGCATGCTATTTTTGGGAGTAATGGGGATTGTAAACAGGTGTTGTTTTTTTATTTTTCTCCCCTCTTTTCATTTCCTTCTTGTGCAGTTTTGAGAAACATAGGCAATGCAGTGATTAAAAAAAAAAAGGAAAAAGGGAGCCTGGTTAAGTGGGCATGACAGAGTTCAAATTAATGTACTTTTTTCATTCTTGCATGGGAAAATGACTAAGGACTTTTGTTTTAAGGCAGAGAGCAAGTAAATGAAAAATAATATTGAATATTATAAGGTTTTTTTCTAGCACTTGCAAATATGCATACTAAGTAGCATTTCTGCAGCTGGTCTTCATGCCTCCATGGCGACAGTCTGATAAAGAGAAACTGGAAAGAGTCTGGTGGAAGGGGATTGGCTGAAGGAAAAGAACAAAGAACACTGATATTGACTAGGACATAATGTTCCCTGAAAACAATCAGAAATTTTCCCAGGTGTGACAGGTTTAAAGATAATATAAAAACAGAGTTGAAATAAAGTTGTCAGTTTTTTTTTTTTTACTGCAATGGGGATACTAATATAAACAGGTGCTTTTGCTGTTTTCTTGTTCACCCTTCTGTCTTTTTCTTTATTCAGTTTTGAGAAATGTAGGCACTGCAATGAAAAAAAATGAGGAGGGGAAGAGATGGGGAAGAGAGGACGGGTCTGGTTAGGAGAGTATGACAAAAGAAAAGTCAATGTGCTTTTTTCATGCTTGCATAGAGAAATGACTGGGTAAAAACCCTAGGTGTTGTCCAGTAACAAATTTATTACAAAGCATGTAAATGAAAAGGAATATTGAATATTGTAAGGCTTTTTTTTCTGATAAACAAGGTACCCTTAGCAGTTTTATGTCTGGTTTCCATGTCACTAGAAGCCAATTTGATAAAGAGAAATGGCTTGGAGAAAATGTTTACTGAAAGAATTCAAGTGTTTTCTCAACTGGGAGAGTTATAAAGATATACAAAATCAAATATCACTTACTAATAGCACAGGCTGTACCATGTGTCTTAGAATGACTAACCTTTCTTTTTGGTTAACTTTAGCACATCCGTGTAGCTATCAACTTAGAACTTATGTTCTTATTAGGAAGCAAAAACTTCAATGTTTGAAGATGTACATAGTTTTGTGCATTATTGTTAACTTCATAGGTTTTATGAGTTTTTTTGAGGGGGTTATTTTTTCTGTTTGAGGGCTTTCAAAAAAATAGAAAGTTATGTAAGATGCGACATGGGGCAAATGGATATGACATGAAACAACTGTATAAAAGACCAACCTACCAAACAGTATATACATGTAACATAAAAGTTGGAATAAGACATTTAGCAAAAGAGCAGTTATATATAAAAGGTGGTAATAATAACTATATAAGAAAATAATGTTTTCTGTAATGTCTTTCAGTCTGAATGGTCTTACAGATAAATATAAAAAAGAAAGAGTAGTGAATTATATTTAAAAATGTATAGCGCAAATAACTATGCTACAGGAGACACACCTAGAAAGAACTGAACATGTGAATTTGATAAAGAAAGGTTTTCAGGATGGTTATTTGGTGGAATATCTGGAGCAAAGGAAAAGAGGAGTACTTATATTAATTGCAAGAGGAGCTCCAATAGTGATAGAAGAGGGAAAAAAAGATAATAATGGAAGATACATAGTACTAAGGGGCTACTGGCTAGGGAGGAGGATTACACTTGCATGCATTTACATCCCCCTAAAACTGCTACAATGGAACTTAAGAATATTCTGGGAGAAATAATAAACTTTCAGCAAGGAATATTAACTTATAGGTGGAGACTGGAATTTGGTTTACAACAGTGAAGATGTGTCTGAGGGGCCCAGAAGGGGAAAATATAACAAGGGAGGGTAGATTTTTTAATAAATTTATGAAAATGTTTGGTATGGAAGATGTCAATTTAGTACTAGGGGTTCAGAGTGAATTTACATATTACTCACTGAGATACAAAACTGGGCTAGGCTAGATAGACTTTATATCTGACAGGAACATGTGCATTTAATTGAAGGTCTTGAAACACACCCAGTAAACTATTTCAGTTCATACACCAATAATTAAAATAAAAATGCAAGGTAATGAAATAAAAAATGAGACACTTGCAGTTTCACACTTATCGGTTGAAAAGAAAGGAATTTAAGGAAAGGGTTGTGTAATTAATTCAGGAGCTAACACAGAAGATAGAATTATCTTCTGAAAACATAGCTAAGGAGTGGGATAAAATAAAAGTGGAGTTTAAAACTAGGTTGGAAATAGAAAGGGAGATATGGTTAAACAGTAACAATAATTATTTAGAGGGATTGACAAATGTTAAAGTATGGCAAAACAGGGGGAATCTCTCAAAACAGGAAAAGGAGCAACTGCAGAATGCTAAACAGAAAATAAGGAATTACTTTGATAATATGCACAAGTTTAGAAAGATTGCTGTTAAGCAACTGTTTTCTGAAAATAATTCTAGAGCACAAAAACCTTTAGCACAACAACTTAGGCAACGGAAAGTGGAAAAGGCAGTCACCAAGCTTAGGGAGCCTAAAACAAGGAAGATAACAAGAGACCCTGTAGAAGTATTAGAAATATTTTGGAAATTTTATGAAAAATTGTATAAAGCAGAGAAATATGGAAATCAAGAAAAGGTACAAATGGAAATGTTTATGGAAGAATTAAATATTAGCGGTAGATGAGGCTCAATTACTAACAGTTAGGATAGGAGCATTTATATTATGTGATTGAACAGTGAAATGTTCAAACATGTAATAATCAATCCCTAAATGTCAAAACACCATAATGTCAAACGGCAAAAAAAAAAACAAAAAAACATAAAAACACCCAAACAAACCATAAAAACACTCTAAACTGGGAGGCAAGTGCCTCTGCAGCTCCCACACCTCCCCCAGCTACTTAAATATACCAACTCCGAGATCGCACTACAGTGTAGACAATGGAAAACGTCCATGTCCACACTGTACAGAGATCTTCATTGATCCGTTCGACATTTAGGGGTCGATTATTACGTGTTCGAACATTTCACTGTTTGGTCACGTAATATAGACCCGGATAGGAAGGCATGAGATAAAAATGTCTATGTATAACCAATCTACAGGAAAGTCCCCAGAATAGATGATATTCCTCTGGAAGTTTGGATGTTAGGAGGGAAAAAAACTGATAAATATCTGGAAGGTTTTGTTTAACAGTATTTTAAGAGGAGAAGTACCAGCATCCTGTAAGAAGGCAGTGGCAACGGCAATACCTAAAGAGGGTAAAGATCCATCGGATCCAGCTTCATACATGTCCATTTCAATAATAAATCATAATTATAAAGTGTTCATGTCTATAATGGCTAAAAGAATGGCAAAAGTGATACCAAAATTGATAGATATGGATCAGTGTGGTTTTGTGGAGAGGAGGCAAACGTTTAACAATATTAACAGAACATTGATGATCCAGAGGGAAGCAGAATGTAAGAAAGTACCACTTTTACTGGTGGGTCTTGATGCAGTGAAAGCATTTGACAGAGTAGACGGGGACTTCATACGCAGGGCAATGGAAGCATTTCTTCTCCCTGATACAATTATAAGGTAGATTAGAAGAATATATGAGGGATCAGAGGTAAGAATTAAAGTGGGTGGGGTCCTCTCCAATAATTTCTGCTTGAGTAGAGGAAACAGGCAGGGTTGTCCGCTTTCCCCTTTGTTGTTTGCATTATATTTAGAACTATTGGAAAAGAAAATAAAGGCTTCAGAAATTCAAGGATATAATTGGTATGGTAGTCAGGAAAAGCTGCCTCTATTTGCAGATGATATTATTTTATAGTGTACATGACTAAACCAGAAAGGGACATTACAGTGTTGTGGAACATGTTAAGACAGTTTCAAATTGTCTCAGGATACAAAATTAATGAAGCTAAAACAAAGGCAATAACAGTAAATTATGTACCTACACATGAATTGGTCCAACAATATCTATATGTATAGGGACATAATAAAATGAAGTATTTAGGAGTATGGATTACAGATGACTCTGTGGTGGTAGCTAAGGATAATTGAGAAGAGACTAAACAGAAGATAATACAAAAATTGAGAAACTGGAAGTTTTGTTATATGGATATGGATACTAAGATACAAGCCATTAAAATGTTTTTTAGTCCTTTTAGTCTTATATACGTCAGGCATACTTTTACTAACCAGAGGAGAAGTTGAAGATAGCAATTAAAAAAGAGTTGAAGGATTTTATCTGGGAAGGGAAGACAGCAAAGGTCAAGTGGGATAAGATGATTCTACCAATAGAACAAGGTTCATAGGTTCATAGGTTCATAGTTTTATACTAGGCTATCTGCCCTAAGGCATTTATAAGCCTAGCCCAAATTATTGTGGCTTACGCCACCCCTTATATGAAAAAATACTGTGCCCATTAGTTTGTTGTGCCTCTGTCCAGCAGTGACCCAGAGATGATTCCCGGGGTAAACCTACGATCTCCCATCCACAGGTCTAGATTTCTCTTGAACAGAGTCAGCGAGGTGCTCTGCCTCACATGGACCGGGATTTTATTCCACAGCATAGGGAGTCTCTGAGTGATAAATCTATCCCTCCAGCACGCCCTATTTATATCCGTGCTAAGGTTTAAGTCGCTTGCTCTAGTGGTTTTGGTGGATTTGGATTTTTTGAGGTGGAGCATGTCCATTAATTCCGGGTTGGACATGGCCTTGTATGTCAGGCACATATCACCTCTGAGCAGACGGTATGCGACTGAATAGAGCTGGAGTTTCTTCAATCTGGCAGCATATGACAGATTTTGGAGTCCCTTTATCCTTTTGGTGAGGAACTTTGGGGTCTCTCCAATTGCTGCAGATGTCGGGTGAGATACATCCCGAATGGGGCATTGTACTCGATCATTGGTCTGATAAGTGAAGAGTACAGGGGAACAATGACCTCACTAGATCTGGATGTGAATCCCTTCATGATCAGGTGGGCAATGTAGAAGGTCTTTCTAACCACTTTAGCAATGTGAGTGTCAAAAGAAAGGCCACTGTCAACCTGGGTCCCCAGGTCCCTGATAACCTCTTCTGTGCTTAGTGGATTGCCACCTATATGGTAGCTTGGGGTTACCTTGTTTTTCCCGAAGGGTATGACTATACATTTTTGGCGTTTAACTTCAGGCCATGGCTCTGGCACCAGCTATCTGTTTCCGTGAGTCCCTTCTGAAGGATATCCGTGTCCGATGCACTTTCCACTATGGCGCCCAGTTTGCAGTCATCTGCAAACTTTGTCAGCCAAAGTCCTCCCATGTTGGCCTGTACTTCTGAGAAGTAGATGCCAAACAATAGGGGCCAAGGACCGAGCCCTGTGGGACACCACTTGTGACCGGCTTGGAGTCTGACACAGCGCCAGCAACTCTAACCCTGTGGGTTCTGTCCTTAAGCCAGTTTGCAACCCATCTTGTGACATATGGGTTTACATTTAAGCTGGTAAGTTTTTCTACAATACCCGAGTGGGGTATTGTGTCGAAAGCCTTTGCAAGGTCAAGGTAGGCTGTATGGTCTGCCTTTCCCTCATCAATGGCCTTGGTGACTATTTCGAAGAAGTCGACCAAGTTCAAAAGGCATGATCTTCCCTTGACAAAGCCAAACTGGGTCGGGTCCAATGTCTGCAAGTCCCCTATATCTTTGTTTATGAGCTCCATTATGATCCTCTCCATAGCTTTGCAGACTAGACTTGTTAAGCTTATGGGGCGGTAATTACCAGGGTCCGTAGAGGCGCCACCTTTGTGGAGTGGGACCACAGTTGCCGTACGCCACTCCTTGGGCACGTATCCTGTGGTAAGGCTGAGATTAAACTGCTGCCTTATGTGCGGGTTTAATTCCTCATTTAGCTCGTGTAGCACACAGCCGGGGACACCATCCGGTCCCATTGATGCTGTGTATTTAGCATTAGAGAGAGCAGCTTTCACCTGCGCATTTGAGATGTCCGGGAGGCTACACTCGGCTGGGATAGTTATCTCTCCTTTAGGGGAGAGGGGTGAAGTTTGCACTGAACCTGTCTGCCAGTATGTTGGCAATGTCTGTGGGTTCAGTGATTTTTGTATCATTTTGGACTAATTCTGAGCATATCTGTGAGTTTCCACCCAGGTTCCTAACATAGCTGAAAAAGGCCTTATGATTGTCCTTTGAATCCATGGCAATTTTTCTCTCAAAATTGGCCTTAGTTGATTTTATGAGTGCTCGTATTTTTTACTAATAATGATCAGGGGTGACTTCCCTTTTATGGATTTTGTTCTATCATGTAATAGCTTTCTCCTCTTATTGTAAAGTTTGTTAATGGCTGGGGTCCACCAGACTGGACGTTTGCCCTTTGTGGAAAGAGTCTTGGTTTTATTTGGGATTGCCTGATCCATGCAGTCCTGGAGGTGTTCATAGAAGGCATTTGTAAGGGCTTCCGCAGCTTGGGTTGTGGTTTCCTCTGACTCAGGGGCCTTGAAGGATACCACACCAGTCTTGAGTAGTGTGAAGTTTGCTTTAGAGAAGTTCTTCACTATGGTCTTTTTTGTTTGGGATGGGGGCGGGATGTGGATTTCCAGTGAGATTAGTTTATGATCAGATCTCACCAATGATCCCAGTCTATATTCGGGTAGTTGAAGTCACCCAATATGATGGTGTTTGGAGATACATTTATACCCTCCAGTGTCTTCAGGAAGGCTGTGTGGGGTTCCTGAGTTTGAGAGGGTGGCCTGTAGCATGCTACAATTTGTAGAGCAGTTTTGCCTATTGTTAGTTGCACCTGGATGGTTTCCGAAGCTTCATGCGTTGCCACCAACCTGGAGGTGTGAGTATCCTTTATGAATATGGATACACCCCCTCCTTTTGTGGAGTGGTCCGGGTTTTGGGGCCGGAACGCATGATATGAGGTAAAACCTAATAGTGCCGGGGTGCTCTCAGGAGCCTTGAACCAGGTTTCAGTTACAGCACAGACATCGATGTTCTCCATACTGAGAAGGGCCTCGAGTGCGTGCATTTTGAGATTTAGACTTCTGGCATTGAGCAGCATTACCCTCAATTTCTTCCCATTTTTGTTTTCTAGGGTGGTAGGTTTAGAATTTGAGCCTTGCCTAAAAAGGCACTATGGGGGTGGCAAGAGCCTTAGCCAATATCCGGAATCCCAGGGTGACAGGTGCAAGCCGTCCCTTGAAGCAGCGTGGCTTGTCAAGCATGTCATCCCAGGCAGACAGACACTGGATCCCCTTTGAATGACACCAGACATTAAGCCAATTGTTAAAGCTGATCATCTTGTCTCTATATTGTGGCATCATTCTTGGTGAAGGAAGGATACTGCTCAGGGTTAGGGTCATACCTGCCTGGGCTACATAATCAGAGAGCTCCTCTATGTCTCTTTTCATGCAGTCCAGGGAGGTACGTCTCAGGTCGTTCACACCAGCATGGACAATGACTGTGTCATAGTTGTACTTGCTGTGGAGTGACCAGTGCTTGTGTTATGTGGCGGATTCTAGCGCCCGATAGGCAGCTTACTGTGACCCTCTCCTTGTTCAGCCTGGTGAGTAGGACGTCAGTGTGTCTGACTATGGAGTCACCTATGACAAGTATGTTTGGTGTTGTATTTGGCCTTAAGGGCTGTGACTGCTTTGCACACTGCTTTTGTGGTTTATGTGTTGCTTGTGGGGTGTCTTGAGGTAGCAGTTGTTTGGGTGTCTGCTTTGGAGGCCTCTGCTGTTTAGGTAAATTTTTACTCAGAGCCTCCGAGTATGTCTTTGTGTGTTTATGTGTTTGATTCAGTGGAGTGGTAGCATTATGTGAGGCTGGTTTTGTGGTGTGTGTAGTTGCCTTCTCCTCCTGGATTAGGATTACCTAATTTAAGGGGGTATTTTAGAGCAACACAGTTAAAGCTCTTATACATAACAGAAAACTATAATTCAAAGTGGAAAAGAATGATGCTGACACAGGGAGGAAGCTCAAGAAATAAAGAGAGATTCGGATTTTGGATGCAGACTCTTAAGGAGAACAACCAAAATCATACAGAGTATTATATTCATAACACAGCAGAGAGTGTTCTAAGAAACAAACCAACACGAGAATGGAGAAAAGATATTTTGCCAATAGGGATGACTGTGGTCAGGGATACAGATAATAGGCAAGAAGGGACCTGGAATTTATTGGAGAAAACTGGCAAAGGAACCTAGGTATTGCAAGCAAATAAATAGAAAGCGAAAGGTAATAGAATGGGACGAGGTCAAGAATTTATTTGGACTGCAGGTTAGAGATTGCCTTCCCTATCAAGGATTGATATCAGAGTACAGGCAAAGAGAAAGAAATGGGGGGGGCTCCTAAATGAAAGACCAGCACTGATAGAGTTTTTAATAGAATCTAGAACAGAAGCTGCCATTAAAAAAAGAATAAGTAGTAAAGCATATAAAATATAGCATGATAATAAGAAACAACCAGAGGAGCTTAGAAAGGATTGGGAAGAGAGATTGGATAAGCAATTCACAAAGAGACAATGGGGGTGTATATCTCCCAAACATGCAACAAAGTCTAGAAGATTAAGGATCTTTGCCTTGAAGTGTTTACATAGGTATTTTTATACCCCAAGTAGACTCCAAAGAATTTTTCCTCAAATGGATAGCAAATGTTGCAGGTGTGACGGGCAAGAAAGTGGTAGCTGAGAAAAAGAAGTTATGTACCTACCATAACGTTCCATGTTAGTTGTCTTCTTCTCGCCTTCTTTCTTGCTGGTTGGGGATCAGAGCCGATCCTCGGCTCTGACTCGGCCATCTTCAATAGCTCGAGAGCTGTTTACTGGCTCGAGGCTACCCCATATCCCATGATGCCTGGCGTTAGCTACCCAGATCTCGTTTGAAAAAGCTATTCTAGACATAACTAAGGAAAAATTCTGCCCTAGTAGCCCCTAGGACCTAACTATGAAGCTGTCTAAGCAGAAAAGAACAACCAGAGAAGGTTCAGCCAATGAAATCTGAATAAGGGAGCTCCTCTCGATCCACTAGGATAGGGGGATGGAGGGTGGGATGCAAGAAAGAAGGCAAGAAGAAGACAACTAACATGGAATGTTATGGTAGGTACATAACTTTTTTATGTTAAGTTGTCTATCTCACCTTCATTCTTGCTGGTTGGGACAGCATCCCTAGCACCTGCTATCCTAGGTGGCTCAATGGAACAGACTCTTCAGAACAGTGGAACCAAAATCAGCCCTGTTTCTGGAACCAATGTCTAATTTGTAATGAGAAATGAAGGTATGTGGGTTAGCCCACGTAGCAGCTGCACAGATAGATTCCATGGGCAACCTAGATTGGAAGGCCACCGAGGTAGCCAATGCCCTAGTAGAGTGGACTTTAGGTTTGGTAAATAATTTTTTGTTTCTCAGCTGGTAAATGAATGAAATAATGTGAGACAACCACCTAGATAATGTTACCTTTGAGACCGGAAGGCCCTGTCTGCCCTCAGCATAGGAAAGGAAGAATTGGTCCGACCTCCTGATGTCCTTTGTCCTATGCAAATGAAAATGCAGCTGTCTGTGAACATCCAACTGGTGCAGTTTATATTATGCGGTATTTGTGTGATTAGGAAAGAACACAGGTAGGTCTATGGACTGATTCAAATTATTTTGTGTACAGACCTTAGGAAGGAAGGAAAGATTGGTCCTTAGAGAGACCCTATCATTATGGAAAACTAAGTATGGGGGATGAATACATAGAGCCTGAAGCTCTGAAACACGTCTGGCAGAAGTAATGGCTACCAGAAAGAGAGTTTTCCAGGATAAAAACTTAATGGAGCAAGATGCTGCAGGTTCAAAAGGTGGCAAGATTAGGGAAGCTAGCACCAAGTTTAGATCCCACGGAGGTGGGGGATCCCTCACTGGGGGCCTAAGCAGAGTGGTTCCTTTGAGGAAGGCTTTACACAGCTTATGAGACGTGATGTTATTAGAAGACAATCCAATGTGAAAATTCAAAATGGCAGCTAACTGAACCCTGATTGTAGCAGAAGCAGAACCAGAATGAAAGAGTTCCACTAAAAATTCCAGAATCTTGTGGACAGGGGCTGAAAAGGGATCTATATTCTTAGCCTCTGCCCAGCAAGAAAAACGTTTCCACTTGCTAGCGTAAGTTTTCCTAGTTGTGGATTTGTGCGATGAGATAATAATTTCCCACACAGAGGAGGAAATATTAGGAAGCCTGGCTAAGGCTGGAAGTGGAGCAACCAAGCTGTGAGCTGGAGTGTTTGAAGGGATCGATGCAGTCTGCCCGACTGATGAATCAGTAAATCTGGAATAGGATCCAGAATCCAAGGCTGCTTGAGAAGATAATGATGCAGGAATGGGAACCATATCTGTCGAGGCCAGTAAGGGGCAATGAGGATCATTTTGCAACCCAATGCAATTGCTCTCTGTATGAGTTTGGGTATTAGGGGAAACGGAGGAAAAGCGTAAAGAAGTTCTTGAGGCCAATCGTAGACTAGAGCATCTCTGGGGGAGTGGCCAGGAAGTGGAAGAAGGGAGAAGAAATTGCTGCACTTGCTGTTGAAAGGTGTGGCAAACAGGTCGCAGCAAGGCTGACCCCATTTGCGAAAGATTTGTTCCGCAATTACCTGATTCAGAGACCACTTGTGAGGCATGAGAATTGCTCTGCTGAGCCTGTCTGTGATGACGTTGGAACTCCCAGGGATGTGCGTTGTGATCAGAAAATGTTGGGAAGAGATCGCCCACTGCCAGAGTCTGAGTGCTTGTCGACAGAGGATAGGATCTGGTTCCGCCCTGCTTGTTGATGTACCACACCACTGACATATTGTCCGTTTGAATTGCAATGGTCCCGGGAGGGAGAGAGTCCTGAAGGGCTTGCAATGCTAAAAGCACGGCTCTCATCTCCAAGACATTTATATGCAAATGGTACTCGTGAGGCTGCCAGGTGCCTTGGACTGTCCTGCCCTGATAATGCCCCCCCCACACCCTATCAGGGAGGCGTCCGTGGTCACTGTGGCGACTGGAGAGGATGGCACAAATGGTCTGCCCTGGGACACTGATGGGGAGACCATCCACCAAGCAAGGTGCTTCTTCCATGCTTCTGTGATCATAATCTTGTGAGACGTGGGAAGCTGTTGGAAGGACCACTGTGTGAATAGAAGCCACTGGAGGATTCTCATGTGAAAGCGGGTCAGGGGGACAAGAAGAATTGCTGATGCCATGAAACCCAGTGTTCGGAGAACAAACCTGACTTGAATCGTTTTGCATGTTAATAAAATCTGTACTTGTTGGCTAATTAATGATACCCTGTCTGGTGGAAGGTTCGCAAACGTGTTCCTGGTATTTAGATTTGCGCCTATATAAGTGATATGCTGACAGGGCAACAATGCAGATTTTTCAAAATTTATTGTGATACCTAGCCTGGAGCAAGTTTTGATAGTGTAGTCCCTGGCTTGCAGGAGGTGATGCCTGGTGGAAGCAGTGAGGAGCCAGTCATCTAGATATGGAAATACCTGGAATCCTTGATGTCTCAGGTGAGCCGTAACCACTACCATGCATTTAGTGAACACCCTGGGGGCTGTGGTGAGACCAAAGGGCAGAGCTCTGAACTGATAATGACTGGCTCCCAGCCGGAAGAGAAGGAATCTTCTGGAGCACCTGTGCATTTTGATGTGGTAGTACACATCCTGAAGATCTATAGAGCACATCCAATTGTCCTGACCCAGGAAGGGTAGAATGGACTGTAGAGTGACCATCCGAAACTTTGTTCTTTGTACAGACCTGTTTAGTCTGCTGAGATCCAGAATGGGTCTCCAGTCCCCTGTCTTTTTTGGTACCAAAAAGAACCTTGAATAAGTTCCAGATCTGATCTGGTCTGCTGGGACTTCCTGGATGACCCTTTTGTGTAGCAGCTTTTAAATTTCTTTGGCTGCTTGGTCCCTTAGATTGGGTGGAACATCTGGGAGGGACTTGTTTGACGATAGCGGGGGTTGAGCAAAGGGAATTCTGTAACCTCTGGATATGATTGACTGTACCCACTTGTCTTGAGTTAGATTCTGCCAGGCTTTGGGGTACAGCAAAAGTCTTCCCCCGACTGCCTCCAGAGGCGGGCAGCCGGGCAACCCTTCAGGGATGCTGAAAAGGCTTCTCAGAGAAGGATTCTCTGCTGCCCTGGTTCTGCGGACCCTCCCCTGCCACAAGGGTGGCGTCTGTTATTGTTCCCTCCTCTGCTCCTGGAGGGGAACTCACCATGTGTGTCAGGCAAGGCTCCCTGGGATTTACAGAACCACATTTTTCCACTCTTCTGACCCTTGGGGTATGGTCTGGAAGGAGTGGAAAAACAGACTCCCACGGCAGAGAGAGTTTTGCCTTCCTGTTCACACCTGGTTAGTGTGTCCTTCACCTGTGGTCCAAAGAGAGCAGAGCCATCAAAGGGGGGTATTGGTGAAAGATGCTCTGATGGGTTCCGCAAAATTACATAGCCACATCCATGCGTGCCTCCTAAGGGCGATGCCTGTGCCTGCGGCTCTACTCGCACCATCGGCTGCATAAGAAATGAGCCTCATGGAGGAGTTAACAACTGAATTCAGAGTCGCCAGCTGGGAGGCCACCTTAGCTTGAGCCCCCACAGCTGATGGATCATGGAGGGTATCTCCAAGCTCTTTAAGGAGATCCCTCTGAAGGCGGGTGAAATGGCACAAATAATTCAGAGACTTCATAGAGAAGGTCGTTGAAGCAAACATTCGCTTCCCATATCTGTCCATAGTCCTAGACTCCTTCTTAGGAGGATGGACAGATGACGAAGTTTCTGCCAACTCCTTCTTTGTGGCTGCTGCTACCACCATGGCATCAACAGGTATGCCCTTAGATAAAAACTGCTTGTCCTGAGGTGCAGTTATAAATTTAGCAGGTCTCCTGGGGGGTTGGTTCCACTGTGTCTGGAGCTGACCACACCTTCCGAGCCACCACAGACATAAGTGGGTCGAAAGGCGGAGACACCCAGGAGGTGGAGGGTCAGGAACCAAACGCGTCCAGAAATACCGACTCATCCTCGGAAGGGGCTAGGGTATTCCAGTTCCCCCACTGCTTAAGGATTTCAAGGATGTCTGAAAAGGAGACATCTTCAGAGGGGGATCTCGGGGACCCTTCCGAATCCTCTAAGTCGGTATCTGATGTGACAGACTCCGGGGAGTCAACGTGCTTCCTCTTGCACTTCCTCTTATGAGGTG
Source organism: Protopterus annectens (assembly GCF_019279795.1). Classification (NCBI taxonomy): domain Eukaryota; kingdom Metazoa; phylum Chordata; order Ceratodontiformes; family Protopteridae; genus Protopterus; species Protopterus annectens. The sequence continues at coordinate 1,200,507,568 of NC_056745.1, forward strand.
GCTCCTCTGAGTGATCAGGGGAGGTCTTGGAAGAGGAAGAAACATCCAAAGGGGTGCCCTGGAGTGCTGGTTCCCCACGCTTGGGGTCAGAAGGAGGGTCAGAGGCAGACGCAGGCACCAAAGGGGGAGGAGCTAATGGGGTTGATCGTGGGACTGGCTCAGGGGCCAGTACAATCCTCATGATGTTGAAGGCGTCCCTGCCTTGACGCAGAGAAGACTCCGGTTCCGAAGAAATCAGAATCCCTCTCTGCACCGAGGGGGACGGCTCCGAAGCCGATGTAGGAGCCGAGCTCACCTGCGCCGAAGCTCCGAGAGGGAGAGCGGGGTCGGACAAGGGTCCGATGCCACTCGCCCCCTCGGAGCCGACGAGGGAGTCCCGGTGCCCAGATCCCTCCAAGGATGGGACCAAGGATGGGATCAGAGCCGACGACGGAACCGAAGGAGAAGGTATTGGAGCCGACGGTTCCACGACTCGAACCCCAACGAACTCCGGCTCCGAACTCAAGGGAGGAGTCAGAGGAGGAATATTTGCAGAAGTGGACGGAGCTGACACCTGATGAGGGGGGCTGGACAACGTTTTTGCTAGGGCCTGCGATTTCAGCAACCTGCTGACCACTCTCTCCAAATCATGATCTGAAAGTCTGGAGGAGTGAGAGGACTTATGATTAAGCTCCGATTAGAGCAGAGGAGACCGTGGAGCTGAGCGTATCGACTCCAAGGAGGGAGACCTAGATCTCTTTCGACTCACGGACAGCTCCAAAGTTCGTGTTGGAGCTGACTGTGAGGGAGGCACATCGGCTCTGGCCGGAGCCAAGGCGGATGGTGGTGCTTCACCCAACGACAGCTCAGAACTTGGAGCCGAAGACTTGGGTGGCTTGGAGGATTTTGCAGGCTGAGCCTTAGCCGGTGAATGCTGTGGCTTAAGCAAACCCCGAAGGATTAACTTATTTTTGCGCTCCTGCAGGACCCTTGGGCTGAAAGCATGACAGACCAAACAAAAGTTTTGCAGGTGTACCGTGCCCAGACAGTAGACACAAGAAGTGTGACCATCTATCAGAGACATCTTCTGACAGCATGAGTCACACTTCTTGAATCCGGACACTTTAGTATCCTTGGACATGTTACCACACACACACACCAAGGAGAAAACATGCACACACACAAGCAAAAAACAAGTTAGCAGATATAACTAACTAAACTATACAGCTAACACACACTAAAAAACTAAGTAAGTCTACTACTACAGACACCACCTAAAAACGATCTATATTATATATATATATATATATATATATATATATATATATATATATATATATATATATGTATTTTTTTTTTAAACTAGAAAAAGAGAAAAAAAGGGTTAGCCTCTAACTTAAACAGCTACCACTAAAGGAAGGGAGGGGGAGGGGTGGGGAAAACTCTCTAAGTAAAACGAGTTTTCAAGAAAAACAAGAGGGATAAATGCTATCTAGGGAATCTAGCTTGGGAAATAGTACAACTCAGTAATTAGGTACACTATAAAGAAAAAATTGTAGTAAAATTAGTAAAAATACAATAAAGTATACGAGCCTGAGCCAGTAAGACAACCTCGCAGACTGAAGCGGCAAACGAGATCTGGGTAGCTAACGCCAGGCATCATGGGATATGGGGTAGCCTCAAGCCAGTAAACAGCTCTCTAGCTATTGAAGATGGCTGAGTCGAAGCCGAGGATCAGCTCCGATCCCAAACAAGCAAGAATGAAGGTGATATAGACAACGTAACATCATATTTTTGGGAGTGTAATGAGCTGGCAGACTTTAGGGATTCCCTGCAGACAGCTCTGTCTGAGATGTTTGATGAGCAGATTGGACTGACTGGGGAGATGATTGTTTTGAGTTATGCTATAGAATTGGAACCACCTAGACATAGTAAAGCCTTGCTGAGTCTAATTATGGTGGCTGCCAAAAAAAGCAATTACTAGAAAATGGAAATCAAAGTCTAGACCACCTTTACTAGAAGTAGTGAATATAGTAACAGAGATAAAACAACTGGAATTGGGATCTTTAGAATAAGGAAGGAGCAAACTACATAGGAAAAATGGGAATTGTGGGAACAATATATGCAGAGCAGGAACGAGGTTTTAAGAGGTAGGATTTGATTGAGTCATATAATGCTTAACTGGCAATGACTGGATGGTTTATAAGTGATGTATAATGTTTGCAACTTCAGTTGTTTCAATAGTGTCTGTGATGTAAACTGTTAAAGTGGCATCATTTTGTATGTTTTTCATTTATATAAATGCAAGATTGCTTTTGTCATATATGAAAATTTGTCATATATGAAAATTTAATAAAGATGTTTGTGGGGAAAAAAAGATCATACCAGGGCTCCCTCACAGCTACAGAAACAGGGTATACAATCATAGGGACAAAGCAATCAAGAGATGCTAGCACAGAATGGGTACACTTGGAGATAAACAGGCTGTGATAATCTGAACTGCAGGTCAGGATGACCTGGTCCTGGTTAGTTACATTAGATAAATGCCTGTATTTTTTTAACTATGTTCTTTCTCCCTCATTGCCTGCCAACTATAAACACTCATGTTTTCCCAACCATATTATTCATTCCTCTTGGGTGACATTCAGACACAGGAGCCATATGTAAACTCCATTATAAAAGGTTTTGCTTTTTCGTCAGAATATTTCTTATATTTAGGAAGAAAAGAGGAGGTGATTTGAATAATGCAATAGACATTTGTGAATATGAGTGGATTACACGTTTAAATGCTGACTCAAGACCAGGTCTAAATACAGCTGTAAGTATTAAGCCTATACCGATGAAAAAGCAAAACATTTTATAATGTCTTAATATGTATGTATAGTTATTTTAATGTGGTTGTATATAGGATTTTTATATGCAGAGTCACTTTAAATTTTAATTAATTCTAATTAGCTTAATTGGATCTTCTCTTTGGGCTGTGATGTTCTGGAACATATAAGAGAGTCACTGATTTTAACATCGTCTCACACACTGAGGAAGGGATTCTTCCCGAAAGCTTTGTGGATTTATAATAAACCTGTTTTATTTGTGGATTTTTACAAACTTGCCTTATTGACTCTATGTGTCCATTATTTGGAATTGCTTTTTCAGCGTGTTTGGATTATTGTTGCATTCCATTGGTTTACCTCCATGTTGATCCTTTTTTGTTTTTTGGAAGATGACAGTCAACAGCTCAATGCCAGCTTGTCCACATCAGAAGGGGGAGAAAAAACAAGGCCACCTTCTGTACTGACTCCTAACAGATGCTTGGTGGATTATAGTGAAAAAGGTGCAATGCCAGTAGCATTTGGGCTGTGACAGGATGCATGTCTGCTAAGCAGTGCACACTGTATCAGCTCTGGATATGTGAAGGAGTGCACACGTATGGTAGCATCTACTGTGAGTCACAGTCATCAGCCACTGCAGGGACTGTGGGAAAAGGCCCAGTAAAGATACTGGATTGCTGCTGGATGATGGCTTCTCATGGCCCGCTCTCCACAGGAATGAAAGAGATGCTCAGTTCCTACCCAGTGGAGGGAATGAATGGGTGAATCAGTCATAGGAGGGCTGATGGTTGGCAGCCAGTTGGGGATATAAAAGAATATTAAAAAAAAAGATGACAGTCAACAGTAATTAATGAGTGAGACATCAGAGCTACAATAACTGCCAGCTGAGGCATAAAACTAGAATTGAGATAGGTCTCAATCAAAAAAGACAAGCTCGTTGTCAGAATGTAAGTTAGCAATGATGTTGGTGTTGCTGACGGCAGATTTTACATTAAGATACAACTCCTTACTTGGGGCCACCAATCTGTCAGTCACTGCTACATGTCTGATGCAGTTCAGGCCCTCTGAGTATTGTGAGCAGGTAAGATGTTCTTTAATGAGTATATAATTTCATCCCAGGGTGGGAAGGGGAAATCTTAGGCAGGAACAGAACACACCATCAAAAGTGCAACAATGTGTGCAGTGCCTATGCTTCAATTCCCCCCCCCCCCCATTATTGCCTTCAAAGGTGTTTCAGATAATGAAAAAGATTGTACACCTTCATTAGGGTCCACAATGTCACAAAGGGAAAGACCAAGCATAGGAGATGCCCATTATAGCTACCCTCCATATGTAACTAGGACCACAAATAAGCATAAATATGTAAAATCCTGAGTGCAAGTTATTACAGCATACCAGCCAATAACCGCAAGCTGCAATTCGGGTCTGATAAGGTACCCAGTTAAACAACAATGTTTATTAAAATAAGTACAAATGTAAAACCCAAGTACTAATAGAGAGTAAGACAAAGTCCAATTAAAATAATGCAGGCTGCTGTATGAAGTACATAGTGAGCATAATTTGGTGAACAAATATGTCTATGTATATAACAAAGACGTACAGGCAAGTATAAAATTCCATATCCATATGAGATTGTGAATAAACAAATAAAAAAGTTGTACTTAACTCATTCCACTGGAAAGTACAGTTGTGCAAAATCTTACCATAACAGTTGATGTCCTTCTCTTCACTGTTTCAGTATTCATCACAATAGTATCTCCTGCCAAGGACAGCCCAATGTCCGGCCAGTATACCAAAGCCTTTAGACCTTGCATTTGTCATATATTACATGGATGGAGTCACTGCCCCAGAAGAGAGGTCTCCATAGGGCAAAAAAAGACCATACACATCCAGAAGGAGAAAATGCAGACGGAAAAAGGAGACCCTCAGCCAGGAGGGGAACCAAAGTAAAATCCAAAGAAAAAAAAGGTGGTTGGAGAGAGGGATATTATACTGCAACAATGAAGAGAAGGACATCTATTGTTATGGTAAGATTTTACACATCATTCTATATCACTGTTGAAGTATTCTTCATAATAGGGAGAGAACTAAAGCTCAAGAGGAAGGACTGGGAATTGGAAGGTTGGGACACTAGAAAAGCTTGGGGTAGAATGAGAGGAATGTTTAGACTCCCCTGCAGCTGTTAGTGATCATGTAGTATTAGGTAGATACTCCCCCTTTTTACCCTGTTGGTTTTTTCCATTTTTACTATATAGGTTTTATTTATGTTTATGCGTTTATCTAATATTTATGTGTACATAGCCTTATGTATGCACGCCATGGCATCGTTTTATATCAGATTTATATTTTTCATATGATGATATTTCTTATTCTGATGACACAACAATTGTATATTTAGTGTTAGGTCATGACATTTTTTATATTTTGTTTTCAGTAACTGTTATATTTTTAATTAAGTATGCGGAAGTGATGTCAATAGCGCTTAGACTATTTAAATGTTTGTTTAATGAGTTTACTTGATTGGCCTGAAGAAGCCTTTATGGTGAAAGCGCTTGCCTCTTGTTTCAGTTAATAAAACAGATTTTACAATATCAAGTCGGTTCTTCCTTGGATTTATTCGTGGTGGACTGATAACTGTCTTCTTTGTGGTGTTTTTGCTGATTTGTGGTCCGTACTACGGTCTTAACATTCGCAGTGTTGAGCACATTGCCCTGCTGTTCTCCCGTTGTTTTTCAGTTATTTCAGCAAATATGCCCCCAAGGCTGAAAACCAAATGTCCTGGTCATAGGATATTCATTAGTGAGATACACAGATGTCCCCCTCATCAGGCTAGACAAGAAGGTCATCGTCTGCTGCCTGTCAGATGCTACAATCCATCAAATCACGCATGCACTCAAGTCACTCAACAATTACCATTATGACTCTTTCATAGTACATGTTGGGGTGCATGACCTGAGAGGTTCCTCCCTGCACTATATGAAGTGAAACATGACTCATCTCTCAGATTATGTATTTCCAGGCAGGAATATCCCTAGCCATAAGTAGCATTCTAGCTTCACCCAGGATGATGCCACAATACAAACAAAAATGACCGACTTCAACAATTAGCTTAGCTTCTGCTGTCAATCCAGGGGGATCCAGCATCTGTCATCCTGAAAGACATGGTCGACAGACCACGCTACTTTGCCAGAGATGGTCTTCAAATGTCTCCTCTAGGCTTTCAAATACTGGCAAAGATGCTTGCCTCCTCCATGGTGCCTTTTTTAGGCAATACCAAAACAAAAAAAAACTTCCAATGTAAAAAATCTACTACAGACAAACTTAAGGTTATGCTGCTCAATGTTAGGAGTCTAAACAGGAAACTGCACTCATTGGAAGCTCTCCTCACCTTCAGAGATGCTGACATCTGTACAGTCACCAAGACTTGGTTCAAGGCCGCAGAGGGCACCCTGGCTGTGAAAGGCTACAATGCCTTCCATACACTCAGTCCTCAATATGAGCGTGAAAGAACCAAAGGCGGAGGTGTACCAATCTTCATTAGATCCAAATACACCCAGACTGGTTAAACAGTTTAATTTTCTTCAGCTACCCCAGGTCCAAATAACTATAGGTAAAATGCCCTGCCACATCAGCTGGATGTATAAGTGAATTTAAGTACACTTTTATCTGCTCTTTTGCATATAGTACTGTATTTAATTTATTTATTTGTGTTTTTCACTGAATATTAACTCAACTGAAGATGTGGCTGTCTCTGTTGGTGGCTTTGAAATTGCCCGCCCCTCTTGTAGATTTGTATTTGGATACTCCTGCTAGGCCCATCTCATTTGCTCACTCAACTGAGTGCAGTGAGATCATATTCTGATTTCAGGCACTCCTACTGTGTACAAAGAGAGCATTTGGGAAGGACAACCCCTGTAGCCTCTTAATCCTGCTCTGTTTCCTCCCTCAAAAAAAAAAAAAAATATATATATATATATATATATATATATATATATATATATATATATATTTTTTTTTTTTTTATTCAGCTGCTCTTACTGTAACTGTCTTAGTTGCTCTTCTGAGTGCTGTTTTCTGCTCAGTCACTCTTACTCTGCACTTATTACTGCTTGTTAATAGCCTTCTAATTTACTGCCTTCCGCACTTGTTTTTTAGTCATTTGTTAATTTAATTGCATTTATTTGAACTGTATTTGCCATAGTGTTGCTACACACTCGGGTGTGCTGGCCTGCACTACAATTTGAATTGTATTTACTGCTGTTTTTTTAGCTGCTTTTCTGTAGCAAAAAAAAAAATGCTAAGCTTGTTTCCTGCCTTTCCTGTAACTAGTCAAGTCCAGATACAGACTTGCTGTATCCAAGACTGTGGGTAAGCTTCTGAGCCCCCCAAGCCTTTCTGTATTGGAGGGAAGCCTTCTGGCTTATTATTGGGAGTGGTAAGCACTAGGTAGCCTATCTACCATGGAAAGAGTGGGTTTTGGCCCTGAAATTGTAGTTCATTGGCTGTTTGGGCAGTTTTTCCATCTCTTTCTACTTTCTGGTTAAAAGCCCATTTTGCGTTTGGTCCCTGTCTTTCCTATAACTTGTGTAGTCCAGGTACATATTTGCTGTATCCAGGACTGTTGGTAAGCTTCTGAGCCCCCATGCCCTTCTGTGTTGGAGAGAAGCCTTCTAGCTTATCAGTGGGAGTGGTAAGTACTAAGTAAGCTATCTACCACAGGAGGAGTGGTTTCTGGCCCAGAAATTATAGTTTATTGGCCGTTTGGGAAGCTTTTCCATCTCTTTCAACCTTCTGATTTAAAAGTCTGTGTTTGCGCTTGTTTCCTGCCTTTCCTGTTACTAGTCTAGTCCAAGTACAGATTTGCTGTATCCAGGACTCTTTGTAAGCTTCTGAGCCCCCCAAGCCTTTCCGTGTTGGAGGGAAGCCTTCTAGCTTATCAGTGGGAGTGGTAAGCATCAGGTAGCCTATCTACCACAAGAGGAGTGGTCCCTGGCCCAGAAATTGTAGCTATTGGCTGTTTGAGCAGTTTTTTTTTCCATCTCTTTCAACTTTCTGGATTGAAAGTCACACTTGTGCCCATTTCCCGCCTTTCCTATAACTAGCCTAGTCCGGTTACAAAGTTGCTGTATCCAGGATTGTTAGTAAGCTTCTGAGACCCCCCAAGCCTTTCTGTCTTGGATGGAAGCCTTCTAGCTTATCAGTGGGAGTGGTAAGCACTAGGTAGCCTATCTTCCACGAGAAGAGGGAGTTTTTGCCCAGAAATTCTAGTTATTTGGCCGTTTGGGCAGTTTTCCATCTCTTTCAACTTGCTGGCTTAAAAGCCTACTTTGTACTTGTTCCCCCCTTTCCTGTAACTAGTCTAGTCCAGGTACAGATTTGCTGTATCCAGGACTCTTTGTAAGCTTCTGAGCCCCCCAAGCCTTTCTGTGTTGGAGGGAAGCCTTCTAGCTTATCAGTGGGAGTGGTAAGCATTAGGTAGCCTATCTATCTCAAGAGGAGTGGTTCCTGGCCCAGAAATTGTAGCTATTGGCCGTTTGGGCAGTTTTTTTTCCATCTTTTTCAATGTTCTGGTTTAAAAGCCGCACTTGCGCTTGTTTCCCACCTTTCCTGTAACAAGCCTAGTCCAGATATAGAGTTGTCGTATCCAGGACTGTTGATAAGCTTCTGAGCCCCACAAGCCTTTCTGTGTTGGAAGAAAGCCATCTAGCTTATCAGTGGGAGTGGTAAGCACTAGGTAGCCTGTCTACCACTAGAGGAGAGGTTCTTGGCCCAGAAATTGTAGTTTATTGACCATTTGGATAGTTTGTCCGTCTCTTTCAACTTTCTGGTTTAAAAGACCACATCTGTGCTTGTTTCCCATCTTTCCTGTAACTAGCCTACTGGGTAGTACTAGAAAGCCTTAAACTGATACAAGTCTTCTAGCTTAGAAGAGAGACTTTGGAGTGATTAAGTATCAGTTTTCTGTACTTTCTTGCTGTACTTAACTGTTTTCCACCTAAACGCAGATTTTCCAGCATTTATTGTAATTTAAAAGCTTACTTTTTGACATATTGTACTTATTTGACTGCCTGCACTTTTAAAAATTTGTTTTTTGTTTAAATAATTTGTTTAACTGTTGTAGGCTACACACTAAAGTGCGATAGCCTTTTCTGATTGTTTGTAGTCATTTAAAGCTGTTTTAAGTGCATTTTTTACTGTTTTTGCCTTATCTTTTCAAAAAAAAAACAAAAACAAAAAAACTTCCTTGTTTCCCGCCTTTCTAAGCTAGTATAGTCCAGTTTTCAGGCTAGTGCTGAATTCAGGGCTGTGATACTAGTTTCTGAGTTGCCCATACCTTACTTGAATAGAAGGAAGTTTCTCTGTTCACCTGTGAGAGAGGGGAGCTTTGAGCAACCTATCTGTCCCTGGAGGAGTGGTTCCAGCCCAGAAGTTAGTAGTTTATTGGCCATTTTGGGCTAATTTCTATCTCTTTCATTTCCCTACTATAATAACTGGGTTTGCATGGTTTTGCGCATCGGGCAGTGCTGGTTAGCTACGGTTAAATTATTCCTGGCTCCACTAAGTGTCCTCTTCAGTTTTTCCCTTGAAACTAGTCTAACTCTCAACCTAAGCATTCAAAACGCATCTTACAGCCCAGCACTTGCTCAGACCTAATAGCAAGCACTAGTATACCCAGACACCGACTGCCCAGCAGGGCAAGGCTCTTTACTCACCCCTCACCAACCAAGCGACTAATCAGCTCACCCTACTATTCAGGCATGACCAAAGGGCAACTTCAGGTGCCTCTCCAGTCCAGCTGGTGAATCTGGGTATCCTGAGGCAATGTTACAACTGCCTCATGTACACAGACAACCCTCTCTTCTTACCACGAAACACTAACATATGCGAGAGATGCAATTATACAGCCAAACTGGAAGCTAAGCTGTCTCCACCCAAGACTGGAACAGACAGTCAAGAGTAGAAGGTTAACACTTGCACCACACCTCCAGCCGCACACAGACCTACTAAAATGGCACTGACAAAAAATACACATAAATACACAAAATCATACTCGGAGGCTCTAAATAAAAACCTGCAAAAGCATCAGAGACCTCCAAAGCAGACATCCAAACAACCTGCACTTCCCGTCACAAACCATACAACACATAAAACACAAAATCAGTGTGCCACACAATCACAGCCCTTAAGGTGAAATAACATATCTAACACACTAGTAATAGGTGACTCTATAGTCAAGCACACTGACGTCCCATTCACTAGGCTAGACAAGCAGAAGGTTACTGTTAGCTGCCTGTCAGGAACCAGAATCTGCCACATAACACAAGCACTCAGGTCACTCCAGAACAAGTACAAATATGACTCTGTCATTGTTCATGTTGGTGTGAATGACCTGAGATGTACCTCCCTGGACTACATGAAAAGAGACATGGAAGAGCTCTCTGATCATTCAGCCCAGGCTGGTATGACCCAGACCCTGAGTAGCATCCTGCCCTCACCAAGAATGACACCTCAGTATAAAGAAAAAATTATCAATTTCAGCAGTTGGCTAAGCTTCTGGTGTCATTCAAAGGGGATCCAGTGTCTGTCAGCCTGGAACGAAATGCTCGACAAGCCGAGTTGCTTCGCAAGAGATGCCTTGCACCTGTCACCCCTAGGCTTTCGAACACTGTCCAAGGCTCTTGCTGCCCCCCATAGTGCCTTTTTTAGGCAAGGCTCAAAAGTCAAATCCACCTCCGTAAACAGAACAATTAACAAAAAACTGAGGGTTATGCTACTCAATGCCAGGTGTTTAAATCTCAAAATGCATGTGCTTGAAGCACTCCTCAGTATGGAGAACGTTGACATCTGTGCAGTAACTGAAACCTGGTTCAAGACTCCAGAGAGCACCCCAGCACTACTGGGCTACAACTCATATCACACGTTTTGGACACAGAACACGGACCGAAACACAAAAGGAGGGGGTGTATCCATATTCATCAAGGATACCTACACCTCCAGGTTAGTGGCGCAGCATGATACCTCTGAGATCATCCATGTGCAACTAACATCGGGCAAATCTGCAATGCAAATTGTGGCCTGCTACAGATCACCCTCCATGACCCAGGACCACCACTTCACCTTTCTGGAGACACTGGAAAACATGAAGGTCCTACCGAACACCCTGATATTGGGCGATTTCAATTACCTTACCATTCTCTGGGAAAACTACTCGAGTACAAATTCCCAGGCCCAGTGCTTCCTGGAATTCATCAACTCAAATGCCCTGGATCAGCTGGTAAACTCCCCTACCAGAGGTGAAAGTATATTGGACCTGGTCATCACCAACATGGGCGACAGGTGTTCCACACCGGAGGTCAACCCATCACTGGTTAGATCAGACCATAAACTAATCACTGTGGATGTCCACACCCCACCAACACCCCCAACTAATGAAACCACAGTAAAAAACTTTTCTAAAGCAAACTTCACCTTACTTAAGACAGAGGTGGTAAGTTTCACAGCCCCCACGCTAAAGGATAACGCTGCCCAAGATGCAGAAATCTTTACAAATGCACTCTATGAGCACCTACAAGGATGCATGGCTCGTACCATCCCTAGCAAAACCAAGACTCACTCCTCTAAGAGAAGGAAACCAGTTTGGTGGACCCCTGCAATAAACAGGCTATACAATAGAAGAAGGAAACTAGTTCACAAAAAAAGCAAATCCCAAGAAGGAAAGACATCCCTGATCAGTATCAGTAAGAAACTAAGGTCCCTCATGAAATCATCCAAGGCTAACTTTGAAATAAAAATAGCCAAGGATTCAAAAGATAACCACAAAGCCTTCTTTAGTTATGTTAAGAATCTAAGTGGCAACTCGCAGATATGCACTGAACTAGGGCAAAAATAGCACAAAATATACTGAACCTACTGATATTGCCAACATCCTGGCAGATAGATTCAGTGCAAACTTCACCCCCCCCCCTCACCTCCAAAAGGGCCCACAACAATACCGGAAAAGTGTAGTGTCCCAAAAATCACAGATACACAGGTGAAAATAGCACTTTCAAAAGCCAAAGACACAGCATCAATGGGACCAGATGGTGTCCCAGGCTGCGTCTTGCACGAACTACAGAATGAACTAACCCCCCACCTAAACATGCTGTTCAACCTCAGCCTCTCCACAGGCTACATGGCCATAGAATGGCACACAGCAACAGTTATTCCTCTCCACAAAGGAGGGGCCACAGCTGACCCTGGTAACTATCGCCCCATAAGCCTGACTAGCCTGGTCTGCAAGGCTATGGAGCACATCATCATGGAACTCATTAACAAAGACACTGGGAACCTCCAAACACTTGACCTGACCCAGTTCAGCGTTGTTAAGGGCAGATCATGCCTATTAAACCTGGTTGACTTCTTCGAGACAGTCACCAAGGCCATAGACGAGGGAAAGGCTTTCAACACCATTCCCCACTCGGGTGACAGAAAAACTCACCAGCCTGAACATAAACCCCTACGTCACAAGATGGGCTGCCAACTGGCTTACAGACAGAACTCACACAGTAAGAATAACGGGCTCCAGGTCCGACTCTAAACCAGTCACAAGTGGTGTCCCGCAAGACTCTGTCCTGGGACCCCTACTGTTTGGTATATACTTCTCAGAAGTACAGGCAAACACAGGAGGACTATGGCTAACAAAGTCTACCGATGACTGCAAACTGGGAGCCATAAGTGACTCTCCGGCTGACACGGACATCCTCCAAAAGGGTCTTACTGAGACGGACACCTGGTGTCAAAGTCATGGCCTCAAGCTAAATGCCAAAAAATGCATAGTCATCCCATTTGGGAAAAACAAAACATCCACGAATTACCACATAGGTGGCAGCCCCCTTAATACAGAAGAGGTAATAAGAGATCTGGGGACCCAGGTAGACAGTAATCTCTTCTTTGACAATCATATTGCCAAAGTAGTTAGGAAATCCTTCTATGTGGCCCATCTAATTACTAAAGGGTTCACATCTAGGAATAAAGAGGTTATAGTGCTCTCTACTCGTCACTCATTAGACCCATCATAGAGTACAATGCCCCATTTGGGATGTACCTCACAAGACACTTCCAACAGCTGAAAAGACCATACAAGTACCTCACCTAGAGGATTACTGGCCTCAAACATATGTCCTATGCAGCCCGACTGGAAAAACTCCAGCTGTACTCAGTTGCATATTGCTTACTCAGAGGTGATCTCTGCCTGACTTACAAAGCCATGTCCAACTCAGAATTGATGGACATGCTCCACCTAAAGAAATCCAAGTCACTGCGAGCCACGCACTCTAGTGAGCTAAATCTCGCCACAACAATAAACAGAACATGCTGGAGGGAGAGATTCCTGTCACAGAGACTCTCCATGCTTTGGAACAAAATTCCAAATTACATCAGGCAGAGCCCCTCACTAACACTCTTCAAGAGAAACCTTGACGAGTGGATGGGTAACAGAAAATACACCCCTGGGATCACTTCACTGGCTCTGCTTGACAGAGGATCAGTTTATTAATCAATGGGGCGGCGAAAGCCGACACACTCTGGCTAGGCTTATAAATGCCCTTGGGCATACAGCCTATTACCTACCGATAAATCTATGAACATCATTGCTAACTACAGGTCCCGCACCATGAACCACGAGAAGCACACCACCTGTGTGGACTTGCTTGAGTCACTAACTATATAGCTAAACACCTTGGTCATGAGAAATTTCAACTAACATTCTATAGAGTGGGCGATATACACAAGGACAAGCTCAATCACCCTAAGTTTCCTGGATTTTGTTAATACACATGCTCTGGAACAGCTTGTCTTCACCCCCACAAGAGGCTCAAATGTTCTGGACTTAGTACTCACCAACCTGGGGGGGTCACTGCACTACCTCTATGTTCTGCCTTCCCTAGTAAGTTCAGACCATAAATCTGACTCATTCGAAGTAACGATCAGACCTGACACCTCCACATGAGCAATATAAATGAGAAACTTCTCCAAAACAAACTAGAGCCAACTAAGCAATGGTTTGAAAAGTTTCAAACCCCCTGCCAACACAAACAATGACTCCTATGCAGAGGAGCACACAAATGCCCTGTATAACCACTTAAACAACTGTACTGACTCTGTTCTACCTGACAGGATCAAAACCAAGTCCTCCCATAAAAACAAGCCACCCTGGTGGACCTCGAGTATAAACAGGTTATATAACAAAAGGAAGAAAATGATGTCTAAGAACAAGAGGGAACTCAGTCAGCAGAGGAAGAATACCCTCCACAGCTTGAACAAGCAAATCAGACGTCTGGTAAAGTTCTCTAAAGCTAGTCATGAGGCTAATTTAGCTTCCCTGGCTAAAGACAGTCATAAGGCATTCCTTAGCTATGCCCAAAATCTAAATGAGAATGCACAGCTACATGCCAAACTCACAGTGGACGGTACCACTTACACTGACCCTGAGGAAATTACCAACCTGTTAGCTGACAAATTTAGTGCAAACTCCACCACCTGTCCCAGTCGGTCATTCCCCACACCACACCTGATACCCATCCTCTCCCCAATATAACCAATTAGCAGGTCATTTCTGCATTCTTCAAGGCCAAAAACATGGCCTCTATGGAACCGGGTAACATCCCAGGCTGCTTACTAAATAACCTAAAACATGACCTAGTAGATCTATTTGGCACTCTCTTTTAACCACAGCCTGAGCACTGGCTTTGTTTCACCAAGGTGGAGAACAGCAACTGTAATCCCCCTGCACAAAGGGGGTTCATCAACCAAACCTGGGAACTATAGACCCATAAGCCTAACCAGTCTTCTCTGCAAGGCCGTGGAAAGAATCATCATGGACCTTAAAGACATTGGCAATCTTAAACTCTCAACCAACCCAGACTGGTTTTGTTAAGGGTAGGTAATACTTACAAAACCTGGTGGCTTCTTCAAGAATGTCACCAATGACCTGGACAAAGGCAAAGCAGTATATACCACTTATCTTGACTTAGCCAAGGCTTTCAACACAATCCCCCAAGTCAGGTATCATTGAGAAACTCTCCCAGCTGGTCCGAATGGAGAGATGATAAATCAGCAAGTAAAGGAGAGTATTACTGCTGAAATTGAATTCATCTTAAGTCTTGGTGAGTACCTTTGTGAGGTGGACCCTGTTTTTCACAAAATCTCACCAAGATGACATTGATATACAGACATATATCATGGACAGAAGTAGGTTAAAAAAAGAAGAGAAAGCTGGGTGCACAAGACCCAGGATAAAAAAAGTGCCCAATCCTGGTAGGCACACTAGTGCCAGGACTGGAAAAGATGACAGTACAGATTCCTCAAAATACGGAAACATTCCTACAATGTTGCCAGGCCAGGCCCAGCAGGTAGATGGCCACCCTGTTATAGAAGGAAGTAGTAGTCCACAAAAACCACAAAAACTGATATGCCAAAGAAAAGCCATAAAGATAATAACGTGGAATATTGATAAGAAAGAAATTATGTATTGTTACTATTATGCAAAAAGCCCAGAATATCCAGATACAAGATGTACAAAATGATTAAGAGAGAAATTAGAGGAAAGAAAAACAGTTCCAAAAGAAAATTGCCAGAAGCTTCATATACAAATTTGTATTCATTAATGCAACAGATTTGCGAAACAGTATATAGATCAAGAAACTTTGATATGTTTGGAAAAAGGAGCATCTGAGGAAGTACAAAGATATAAACAACAAAACCTAGAGATTTTTGAAAAGTATAAAAAAGAAATATGGACATGGGAAAGAAAGAGAGATATGATATAGTACTATATTTATGCAAAGGAAAACCTAAATTAATCAATATAAAGAAGGCAGCCCCAAAGATATTCGAAGACAAACACAGGCCAAGGCATCCAGATATGGAAAATTTCAAAATAAAAAAAAATATCACAAATAGAGAATGTAGAAAAGAAGATTAGCAAAGTAGAAGTTAAAAAATAGAAGTTGAAGTTATGGAGTCCTGCGACGTGAAGGATTTGGTGTAGAAGGTCTAACACAGGTTACATCACAGCATGATTCATAGGTTCATAGGTTGGTACTAGGCTATCAGCCCTAAGGCCTATACAAGCCTAGCCATAACAATTCCCTGGCTATTTCTTCCCACATTATTTACTTTCCTGGACCCCTGTCTAGCAGGGCGACTGACGTGAACCCCGGGGTGAATTTCCTTTCTCCCATCCAATCGTCAAGGTTCCTCTTGAAGAGGTCCAAAGAGGCACTCTGCTTGACATGTATGGGCAATCTATTCCAGAGTCTGGGGAGTCTCTGGGTCAGGAACCTATCCCTCCAGCATGTTTTGTTTATTGTGATGACAAGGTTTAGATCCCTGGAGCGTGTAGCTCTGAGGGATTGGGATTTCTTTAAGTGTAGCATGATAGAGTGAGTCCCCAAAGTAAGGAGAAGCAGGAAGATCAGGAGACATCTGAAAAAGAAATATGGGCTTGGGAAAGAAAAATAGATTTAATACGGTGTAATATTTATGCAAAGTAGAAAGCAAAACTAACCAATACAAAAAAGAGCAGCACCAAAGACATTTGAAGAGAAATACAGGCAAAGGAATCCAGACATGGAAAACTTTTACAATACAAAAAGTAAGAAGACAAAGATGAAAAGTAGAAAAGGAGACTAGTAATGGAGAAGTTAACGAAATAGAAACTGAGGTTATGGAGTACCTTCAGTGTAGAAAATCTAATTCAGAAAGCACCACAACAGGATAGAGCAATGGATATCCATATTAAGAGGAATCCAGTGGAACAGGAAGAAATTGGTCGGTGCCATTTGAAGATATTTTGCAGCCTTCCACAGCAAACCAGTATAAACATTCTCTTAAAGCTAGAGAGCAAGGGAAGGAACAGGAAACTGTGGAATCTCTGATGCAGTCAATGTTGAGGAGTGACAGGCCAGCGAGTTCCCATATGACACAGCAACAGATGGCACAGGATGAAACTGAAGAGAATGTGCCACAGGAAGATGCTACAGAACTTTCTATAGAATCCCCACAGGAAATGCAAAACAAAAAATGTGCCCTCAGTTTAGAAGAAATGAGCTAAGAGAAGAGTTGCTTGATTTAATATATATAGATAGACATATTAAGATCAATTAAAGAAATAGACTGCAAAAGGTCAATAAAACCCAAAAAGCCAGAAGTTTGATAAAACAAATGAACACAGTAATTAGGACTGTCAATAGAGATCCATGCGATATAAACAGAACTAAACAGGATACAATACTGTGCAGCTAAATTAATAACAGATAAAATTCTACCACAAGAACACAGGGTAGTGAAGGAAAGGAAGGGGAGAAATCGAATACCATCATGAAAGTATCGAACAAAGAAAACTATAAAGCAGTTGAGACAAGAAGTATCACTGTTAGAGGAGTATAGAACAGGGAACAGATCAACAAAAATACTCAGAGATAGATGTGATAAAAGCAATGCGCAATATTATAAAGGATCAGGAGCTATTGTGCACTATCGCAAAAAATAAACTAAAAATATCAGCACATGCAGAAAAATTTAGAAAATACACATATAAATATAAAAGGAAAAGTACAAAATAAGAAATTTACTGATGACCCCAAAAAGGTTTATAGAGAATTGAGAAACATGGAAAAAGGAATTGAAAGACCACCCAAAAAAGAAGAAATAGATACATTTTGGAGAAGAACCCGCGGTGGTGGTGCTGCGGTAGCGTTGTCGCCTCACAGTAAAACGCTGTCCGGTTCGATTCTCAGCTAGAGCGTCTTCTGCGTGGAGACATGCATGAATGGGCGTACCTTCGTTGAAGGTTGTGCATCAGGCCTGGCAAGCCGGTACGTAAAAATCAACTGCCAATCATTAGCGGACCGAAGTTCCACTGTGGCGACCCCTAACCGGGAAAACCGAAAGACACATACATTTATGAAGATGCTGTGGAACATAACAAAGATGCTAAATGGATAGACTAAGTAAAAGAAAGTATAAGAAGTTCAAAGGTACAAGATATGAAATTTGATGAAGTAACAGCCAGAGAGATTAAAACAAAGTTAAGAAAAGCCTCTAATTGGAAAACACGAGGCCCAGATGCAGTACCCAGCTTTGGGTTAAAAGTATTAACATCTTTGCACAATTTTGCCATGAGTAAGAACTATTTATATGCGCACCCTGAACAGACACCAACCTGGCTAACAATGCTCCTACTAGAGAGTGAATCTGATAAGCTACCCTAAAAATTATAGGCCAATAACTTGCCTTCCAACTACATATAAACTATACACCGGAACTGATGCCGGCAGAGTTTATAGTCATTTAGAAGAAAATTCAATCATGGCAGTAGAACAAAAGGGCAATAAAAGAAAGTCACGTGGAACAAAGTACCATCTGTTGCTAAATAAAGTCATAATGGAGAACTGTAAAAAGTGGAAGAATCTAAGTATAGCATGGATTGACTATAAAAAAGCATTTGATAGTATCCCACATACATTTTGAGCACTCTTTTATCCATGATAAAGATACACCCTACACTAATCGACTACATTACAGTAACCATGAAACAGTAGCAGACCACTTTGCAATTGAGCCATGATAAAGATAAATTATTATTCCAGGGATAAAAATTCAAAGGGGGATACTCCAGGGTGAATCCCCGTCACCTCTGCTATTCTGTACTGCCTTTAACCCATTAAGCTGTCTACTTAACAGATTAGGCCATGGCCATAATTTGGCTCCTAGAAAACAACAAAGTGTAAAGACTTCTCATCTTCTATTTGTCAATGATTTAAAACTGTATAGCTCATCAGATGAGGAACTGAAAACACAACTGCAAGTAGTCAAAACTTTTTCAGATGACATAAGAGTATCATTTGGTCTTGATAAGTGTGCAAAAGCAACCTTTAAAGCAGGAAAACTGTAGCACCAGGAAAACATCAGCTTGGGACGAGAATGTGATATAAAAGAACTTGAGCAAGCGGAACTGAATAACTATTTGGGAATTGATGAAGGATCAACAATAAAACATGAACAAATGTGAATAAAACTTAGTAAGGAATATTTTAGAAGACTTAAATTAATCCTGAAAACAGCGTTGACATCTACGAACAAAATCAAGCTATAAACCAGTTTGCTCTTCTTGTCCTAACTTACAGTTTTAGAGTGATTGGTTGGCCCCAAAATGTGTTGGACAGATTAGATAGGAAAAGAAGGAAGCTTCATTCTCACCAAATGATTTATAAAAATTAGCGCATACCACAATTATATATTCCCCATTGCTAGTGAGGTATGGAACTCCTTGAAATTGATTACATGTATAGATCTACAATCATGGGACTGCACACATTTCTGCTGAACTCACAAAACCCAAATGTAGTGAAAGTTTTGAAACACGAGGAGAATGTATCCAAGATGACTTCCCTGCTTAGTCTAGCAGAAGCATATTGACATCAAGCAGTAATAAAAATCAAAGCAGAAGTAGATAAAAATCAGGTGGCAACTGAATGTGCCAAAAAAAAAAAAAAAAGAAAGAATACAAGGTGAAAGATCACATGAGAAGGCAAGAAATGTGGAAAATGCATATAGTTGCAAGTATAGAAAACTTCTGGAAGAACCTCATGTTGATCAAGATCGAACACAGGAATGGTTAAGGAGAGGCGAATTCAAACCAACAGATGAAAGATTAATATTGGCGGCCCATGGTTTACAAAGTCCATTGAACATGTGGGAGAAACAGACAAATGTATATTTTGTAAAA
Organism: Protopterus annectens; assembly: GCF_019279795.1. Classification (NCBI taxonomy): domain Eukaryota; kingdom Metazoa; phylum Chordata; order Ceratodontiformes; family Protopteridae; genus Protopterus; species Protopterus annectens. The sequence goes on from NC_056745.1 coordinate 1,200,527,143, forward strand.
CAGAATTGGAAACAGTCACACACCTCGTTGCTGGTTGTGACATACTAATGGCAGAAGGACTGTATGCTGAAAGGCATAATATTGTGGCAAAACTGTTGCACTGGGGATTGTGCAAACACTATGGTACTGAAGTGGCTGAAAAAACATTAGAAACACAAGCCACAAAGCATCATAGAAAATGATGAAGTCTACATCACATATGATCACCCATTACCAACAGTTCAAAAGAGAGAGGCGAGAAAACCAGATATAGTGGTCCATGAAAAGAAGACAAAAGTAGCATTGATCATTGAAATCACTACACCCAGTGACTACAGTGTCTTGCGTACAGAGAGACAGAAAGTCATAAAACATCAGGATTTGCAGGCAGAAATGAGAGCAATGTGGAAGAAAGATACCCAGACAGTTCCAATAGTAGTAGGAGCAACGGGTCTTACAAAAAGACTCTACAAGCATATTTTGGTATGTTACCGATACATGCAACTCTGTCCGAATTGCAGGAGGAGTCATTACTGGGTACATTGTGAGTGTTGCAAAGAGCACTTCTGGATGGCGTCAAAGATTGAAACAATACTAATTTCATGAACTTTAATCATACTTTAATGACTTAGGAATGGAGTCCATTCCTGTCATGGTATTAGAAACCCAAAAGATTTGGAGAAATTAAACAGGGATTAACCCATATGTCACTAGATGGGTAGATAAATGGTTCACTGACAGTACCCATACTATCAAAGTTGGGGATTCCACCTCCACCTATAGAACAGTTTCAAGTGAGGTAGCACAGGGTTCTGTGCTGGGCCCTGTACTGTTTGGAATCCATTTCTCAAAAGCCCAGGTAAAAGTAGATGGCTTGTGGCTTACAAAGTTTGCAGATGACTGCAAAACTGGGAGCAAGCGTGGAGTCCCCTAAAGTTTTAGCATATTACAGGAGGGGTTAACACAGGCAAATGGTTGGTGCCAAAGCTACGGTCTAAAACTAAATTCAAAAAAGTGCACAGTTGTTCTCTTTGGCAAAGTGGTGGCCCCTGCAAATTACAGTATAGGCAGTGCCCCCCTAAGCTCAAACCCAACAGTGCGTGACTTGGGAACACAAGTCGATAGCAGTCTAAACTTAAATCACTATGCATCCACAGTGGTAAGGAAAGACTTTTAGATTGCACACCTCATAAGTAAGGGCATCACATCCAAGACCAAGGATGTTATAACTCTTCTGTACTCCATGTTCGTTCATCAGACCACTAAGAGTACAATGCTTCCTTTTGCATGTAGCTCACCAGACTCTTCCAGCAGCTGGACAGACCACAGAGGTTCCTGACCAACAGTATTCAGGACTCCAAAACATGACCTCCATGAAACAGCTGAAAGCCCTGTCACTGTACTTTGTGTCCTACAGGCTTTTGAAAGGCAACCTGTGCCTGGCCTACAGAGCGGTCTGTGACCCTGCCCTAACGGAAATGCTGCACATCTGCAAATCAAGTGGGACAAGAGTTACTTGCTCCAGAAATCTCAACCAAGCCTGTGACTTAAATAAAACATGCTGCATATGTCTCCCAGAGACTGCCGATATTCTGGAATAAACTCCTAATTCATGTTAAACAGAGCTCCTCAATGACCCTATTTAAGTGCAACCTAGACAACTGGAAGGGAGACTGTAAATTCATCCCTGAGATGGCACCTATGTCCCTTATGGACAGGGGCAGCAGGTGCTCATCACAGATTCACTCTGCAAGCAATCAATCCACCCAACAATGGTCATTTAGGGGACATGGGTATTACATGGCTAGGCTTGTAAAAGCCCTACGGCCATTAGCCTAGTAACTTCATATGAATCTATGAACCTAGGAGATCCTTCTTGTGAAGGATACTGCAACAGTGATATAGAAGGACATCAAAAATACTACAAATTCTCATAATGAATCCACTCGGGTACAACAAAGAATCTGGAAGACCTCTGTACAGGGCCTGTCCACTGGCTTACAATATATACCTCATATGCCAGGACTATGGAGTTAGCAAGAATAAAACCAAGTTTGGTCACTTAGACAAAGCCAGGAAGATACTAAAATGATAAGAAGAGAAAGAAAAGGTATTCTGGCACCACACCACTCAATTCAAGCTTTATTTCTTCCTAGTTTACACAATTTTTACCTCTAAGGCTTCTTCAAGCAAAACAGTCTACAAAGTGAATCAAACACTTTTAAATACATAAAACATCACATAAACTGCAATTAAATCTGTTTAACAATGTGATAATTAAAATCTAGTAAAACACTTAATATATCAGAGCATTATGAAATTGCAAAAATTATAACAATACACATTATATATATATATATATACATACATACACACTTATACATAAAGAACTCTACAATTTACTATTTTAAATAATTCAATTACTGCATCTTATTTAATTCTATTATGTATATCTTTAAGCACAGGTTTATAGTAAAATTCGCATTCAAACCTGGAGGCGACTGTGCCTTATATCTGAGAGTCCACTTATTCTCTACTATCTCTGTATAGGTTTTAAGGTCACCTCCTCTAATGCTTAGTGAACTTGTGATGTATTAGTTTCTCTAATGTGTTTATATAGTGCATTCATGTCTACTTGTCACCATATGTCTGAGTGTTCACAAATTCAGTCCTTCAATCTTCTATTACTTTTGCCAATAGACAGAAGAATGTTTGTGGAAAATGATTACTCACTGTACATCAGGCAGAAGAGGAGTAAATTTATTCCACTAAGCAATTTCTCTGATAAATAGTTAAATTACTTCCGTTTTTTGGACGACATCCTTATAATTTGGAAAAATAAGGAAGAGAATAATGAATCTTTTTTAGAATACATTAACAATACCCCATCCTTTTTTAAGTTTACGGGTAATTTCAAAAATGAGGCCATAAATTATTTGGACATCACCCTTAGTAAGGACAATATTAGGAGAATATTCACTACAACTATATATAGAAAAGAGAACTTTTCTAATAATTATTTAAATTTTCAGAGTTTTCACCCTGGTTACACCAAGAGAAATATATACAAGGGGCAATCAGTCAGGGCAGCTTGTATGTGCTCTGAGTTGGAATTATCTGAAATGGAAGTAACCAAAATCAGTTCAATGTTTATAGAAAGGGGGTACCCTAAAAACTAATAGCTATTAGTGGTGAACTAAAAAGAGGTTTGGGGACAAAGTTTAAGCCATTATTGCATAGTAGGGAGATATCCAACAAAGAAGATAAGGAAGGGCATCTGCAAAAATGGGGATGGTGATTCCATATGCATCAAATAGTAAGGTAGTCAAAGAAATAGTGGTCAGGAATTTGACTATTTTTAAGGGCAATGTGGAGGTTATGAAATATGTAAGTGGGGAGCCCAAATTTATTTACAAGACAGGTAAGAATTGTAAATTCACTGTCTGAACAAAGCATTATTACAGATATTGTACCAAACAAAAGGACCACTAGCTGTGGACCCTGGGGGGGGGGGGTAACTATACATTTCTTGGCATTAAGCTTGAACCCACGGCTCTGGCACCAAGCATCTGTTTCTGTAAGGCCCTTTTGTAAAATATCCACGTCATTTGGGGATTCAGTAATGGCTCCCAGTTTGCATTCATCTGTGAACTTTGTTAGCCAGAGTCCCTTAGTGTTGGCCTGTACTTCAGAAAAGTAGATGCCAAACAAGTGCGGTCCCAGGACTGAACCCTGAGGTCCTCCACTTGTCACTTGTCTTGAGCTGGATTTGGAGTCGGCTACTTTTACAGTCTAGGTTCTGTCAGTAAGCCAGTTGGCAACCCATTGAGTGACGTAGGGATTTATGCCCAGCTTAGCAAGTTTATCTATGATTCCAGAGTGGGGGATGGTGTTGAAGGCCTTGGCGAGGTCCAGATAGGCTGTGTGGACCACCTTACCCTCGTCCACAGCTCTAGAGACTGATTCAAAGAAGTCAATCAGGTTCAGGAGACAAGATCGGCCCTTCACGAACCCAAACTGTGTTGGGTCCAATATTTCAAGGTTGCCAATGTCTTTGTTTATAAGTTCCATGATAATGTGTTCCATGCTCTTGCAGATCAGGCTCGTCAGACTGATGGTACAGTAGTTCCCAGGATCCAAGGTGGATCTTTGGATCCCCCCTTGTGGAATGAGATAACTGTAGCTGTGCACCACTCAGTAGGCATGAAGCCTAAGGTGAGGCTATGATTATACATGACACTTAGGTGAGGTGACAGTTCACTTTGTAGTTGATTTAGTACACAGCCCAGGATGTCATCTGGTCTCATGGATGCTGTATTCTTAGCTTTGGGGAGTACAGTTTCAACTTGTGTGGCCGTGATTACCAGAATTTGGCAATATTTTTGGTACTGAGATGGGCCCTTTAGGGGGTGAGGGGGGTGAAGTTGGCACTAAATGGATCTGCCAGGATATTGGCAATATCCTTGGGATCAGTATATTTAATGCCATTCTGTTGTAGCTCAGAGCAGACCTGAGCATTGCCATTTAGCTTCTTGACATAACTATAGAATGCCTTGTGGTTGTCTTTGGAATCTTTGGCAATTTTATTTTTGTAACTAGCTTTGGAGGATTTTAGGAGGGATCTCAGCTTCTTACTGAGGCTGGTAAGGGAGTATTTTGCATCCTGGGATTTTCCTCTTTTCTGCAGCAGTTTCTTCCTTCTGTTGTATAGTTTGTTTATGGCAGGGGACCACCAGATTGTCTTCCTTTTTTTGGAGGACAGCATCTTGGTTCTATCTGAGATGGCACAATTCGTGCACAAGTGGATGTGCTCGTACAGTACCTTAGTGTAGGATTCAGCAAACTTTCAGCTCCCATTTGCATGGGTGCCATGAAGTTTGTCACTTGTGACTTAAGTAGCATGAAGTTGGCTTTGGAGAATTTTTTTTTTTACAGAGGTTTCCTTACTGGGTGGTGGGGGTGGGATGTGGATGTTAAGGGTGATTTGCTTATGGTCAGACCTGACCAATGAGGGGTGACCACTGGTGTGGAGCATCTATCTCCCATGTTGGTAATGACAAGGTCTAGGATATTGGAACCCCTGGTGGGACAATGGATTAGTTGATCCAGGGTGTTGGAATTTATGAATTCCAAGAACCGTTGGGAAAAGGTATTGGCACCAGAGTAGTTTTCCCAGTTAGTTAATGTCAGGGTAGTTGAAATCACCCAGTATTAGGGTGTTTGGTTGTATCTTAATATTTTCCAGTATGTTTAGAAAGGTGTAGTGAGAATCATGGGGCATGGTGGGGGATCTGTAGCAAGCTACAATTTGGATTGCAGTCTTACCTAGTGTTAGTTGCACATGGAGAATTTCAGATGCATTGTGTTGGACAACTAGCCTGGAGGTGTGAATATCCTTGGTGAATATGGACACTCCTCCATCTTTAGTGTTTCAGTCTTGGTTTGGTGGCCAAAAAGTGTGGTAAGAGCTGTAGCCTGGTATTGCATGGGTCCTCTATGGAGTCTTGAACCAGGTCTCAGTTACTGCACAGATATCAATGCTCTCCATTTTTAGGAGGGTCTAGAGAGAGTGCATTTTGAGGTTTAGACTTCTAGCATTGAGTAGCATTACCTTCAGATTTTGCATGCTTGTATCTGTTATGGTGGTGGTTTTGTCCTAAGAACCGTGCCTAAAAAAAGCACTATAGTGGTGGCAAGAGCTTTAGCCAGTAACCTGAATCCCAGGGTTGACAGGTACAGACCATCTCTGGCAAAGCATCATGGCTTGTCGATCATGTCATCCCAGGCAGATAGATACTGGATCCCCTTTGAATGACACCAGAAGCTTAGCCAGTTTTTGAAGTCAATCATTTTGTCCTTATACTGTGGTATCATTCTGGGAGAAGGCAGGATGCTACTCAGGGCTAGGGTCATACCTGCCTGGGCCACATGATCCGAGAGCTCTTCCATGTCTCTTTTCATGTAGTCCAGGGAGGTATGTCTCAAGTCATTGACTCCAACATGGACAATGACAGAGTCGTAGTTGTACTTGTTGTGGAGTGACTTGAGTGCATGCGTTATGTGGCAGATCCTGGCACCCGACAGGCAGCTGACTGTAATTTGCTCCTTGCTACTTGCTCAGCCTGGTGAGTGGGACATCAGTGTGCCTGACTACAGAGTCACCTATGACTAAAGTGTTGAGTACATTGTCTTGCCTTAGGGCCTGTTGTTGAGTGGCATATTTGTGTTGTGAGCTATGTGTCACTTTGTTTGTGACTGGTGTTTGCATTTCAGCTTTGGAGGTCCTTGTTGCTTGGGCAGGTTAATGTTAAGGGCCTCCACATATGTAGGTTTAGTGTTGCTATGTGTGGGTGTTGATGGTGTGGGTTTTGAAGGGCTATGTGTTATTTGAGGTGTAGTGCAGGTGTTAAACTTCTCCTCTTGACTGTCTAGCACAATCTTGACTAGAGAGAGCTTTGCTTCCAGTTTGGCTATGTAAGTGAATCTCTCACAGGTTGTAGTGTTCGGTGGTAGGAGGAGAGGATTGTCTGTGTACATGAGGCAGTTGCTTCATTGGCCCCAGTATGCCCAGATTTACCAGGTGGACAGGAGAAATCACCGGAAGCTGACCCTTGGACATGCCTGTTTAGGTGCTTTTTTTTTTTTTGTAAAGTACAAGAGCAGTTTTCCCTTATCTTTGCAAGGTACTTTGCAATTATAGGCTGTTTAGTGCCTAAGATTAATTTCTCCTTATTAACAAGGAGAGTTGAGTGCTTGTATCAGTTTAAGGCTTCCTAGTGCTTTCCAGCAGGTTCTAGAGCAAGTGCTAGTCACAGGGGTTCAGATTTTAGTACTACTACTGAGAAACCAGCTAGTTCTAAGGGTAAATTTGAAGAGCAGACTTTCTGGCACCTGGAAGAGTTTAACCGCAGCTCCGCAGTGCTGCACAATGTGTAAAATGCACAAACACACGCATTTTTAAGCCAGAAAGTTGAAAGGGAAAGAAATCAGCCCAAAATCGCTAATAAAATTACAATTTCAGATCACATTTCAACATTGTGTTAACATTTTATTTTTACATTTTAACAGCATGTGCATCTTTTATTAGGTTTTTAGTAATATTTTATAGTAACATACTTTTAAGTGATTTTTTACTGTGTACATTCAAATCTGTGTGATGTTTCTTGTAAAAAGCACTGGTCACTTTAAATGTTATGGGTGTACCAACTAGTTAATTGATTCAGTATAAAAGGAGGGTTCTGAAGTATAATGGCTGTTCTGATGAAGTCCCCTTGCTTGTTGTTGAGGGATGAAAGTGCTTAACAGTCTTTTTATTTTTTGTGATTTAGTCATACTCAGCTGTTCAAATGATCTGGATTAAAGTTTTGCATTCTGGAAGCATGAATTCAACTTGACTCTGTGGAACTACACAAGAGGTTTTGTTGGTTTATGGGTGTTTGTTTACCTCTTTGTTTACTGATATGATGTACTTCTTGGACTTCAAAACATTAATTATATTTGTGAAATATGGCAGAACAAGAAAACTGAAAATATTGGACTTTTTTGACTTTGTTAAAGTTGTAGAGGATTCCAAAGCATATGCCCCTACTTCGTGTCATGAATGCTTGGAAGAACATTTAGGAGAAGGGAAGAGGAAAGAAAGAGTTAACTGTAAAAAAAAAAAAAAATTTTTGTTCTCAATAGTATTTTAATAATGCATGACATAATCTTCATGCTATAACAAAGCTTTTTCAGTTATTTTTGAGTATAACAGAGATATTAAAGTAAACAGGTGCCCCCGTTTTTTTTCTTCTTTCTTTCTCCTTGTTCAGTTTTAAGAAATGTCGGCACTACATTGTAAAAAAAGATGTCTGGTCAAAAGAGCATGATACAAGAAAATTTGATGTGCTTTTTTTTACTCTTACATTGGGGAATGACTGGATTAAGACCTGGGGAAGGACTGGATTAAGACCCTTGGCTTGATCTAGTAACAAGTTTTAAGGGGAAGCAAATAAATAAAAAAGAACACTGAATATAATAAAAGGTTTTCCTCTAGCAAATAAATGAGTGCTTGTAGAGGCAACTGTGTATCTGCTTCTCATGACTCCATGGAGACAATCTGAAATGGAGCAACAAAACCAAAATACTTCTTTCTTTCAATGGCTTTCTATCAATGGCTATGAGATAATGTTTTCTGAAAGTTTTCAAGTGTTCTCCCAATCTGGGAGAGGAATAAGGATGATACAAAGACAGACAGCACTTAGTAGAAGCACAGGCTGTACCATGAGTCTTAGCATGGATAACCTTACTTATAGGTTAATCCACTTCTGCAAGTGTGGCTGTCAGTCTGGGACAATTGTTCCTATTAGGAGGGTTAAACTTCAATATTTGAAGATGTACATCATTTTGTATGTTAATATTAAGTTAATAGGTTTTAGGGGTGTTCTGGGGTGTTTTTGAGGGCTTTCACTAAAGCAAAAAGTTTTGTTAGATGTGTCATAGGTTCGAATGGATATCACAAGAAACAACTGTATAAATGTTCTACCTGCCAGACATTAGTGTATGCATGTAACACAAAAGCTAGAACTAGACATTTAAAAAAAGCTGTTACACATAACAAGTAAGAATAATAACTTCTTAATATGACAACACTTTCTATTATCTTTAAAAGTAAATGGTCTTATAGATATATACAAAAAAAGAAAGAGTAGTTAACGATATTAAAAATGTAGAGTGCAAATACTTATACTACAGGAGACCCATTCAGGAAGAAATGAGATTGGGAATTTGATAAAGAACAGTTTTCAGGATGGTTATTCAGCAGAATATCTGGGACAAAGAAAAGGGGGAGCATTTATATTACTTGCAAGAGGAGCACCAATAGTGACAGAAGAGGATAAAAAAGATAATAATGGTAGATCTGTTGCGCTTAGGGGCTACGGGCAAGGGAAGAGGATTACACTCTCATTATTTTATACTCCACCTAAAACTGCTACAATGGAGCTTAAGAAAATTCTGGGAAAAATAATCAGCTTTCAGCAGGGAATATTGCTTATAGTTGGGGAATGGAATTTGATTTGCAGCTGTGAGGATGCATCCGGGGGGCTCAGAAGGGAAAAATATACCCAAAGAGGTTGGATTTTTGAAGACATTTATGAAAATATTTGGCATGGAAGATGTGAATTCAGTAGTAGGATGTTGGAGTGAATTTACGTATTATTCCCAAAGATACAAAAACTTGACTAGGCTAGACAGAACTTATATTTCACAGGAACATGAGCATTTAATTGAAAGTTTTGATACTCATCCAATAACTATTTCAGATCATGTGCCAGTAATAACTAAAATAAAAATGCAGGATAATAAAATAAAAATGACACACTAGCACTTTCCAACCTGTTGAAAAGAGAAGAATTTAATGAGTGCATAATGGAAATTATTTGGGATTTATTAGAGAATATAGAAATTTCTTGTGAAAATATAGCTAGGGAATGGGGCAAAATTAAAGTGGAGTTTAAAAATAGGGGGAAATAAAAGAGAGAGAGATGATTAAGAAGTAACAAGAATTATTTAGAAAAACTGAAAAAGGTTAAAGTATTATAGAATAGGTGAAATCTCACAGAACAAAAGGTGGGGCAACTGCAGAATGCTAAACAGAAAATAAGGGATTACCTTGATAATATGCATGAGTTTAGAAAGACTGCTGTTAAGCAACTGTGTTTTGATAACTCCAGAGCACAAAAACTTTTAGCACGACTTAGACAACAGAAAGCAGCAAGGGTTGTCACAAAGCTTAGGGAGCCTATAACAAGAAAGTTAACAAGAGATGCTCTAGAGGTACTATAAATATTTTGGAAATTTTATGAAAATATGTATAAAGCAGAGAAATATGGAAAATGTTATGGAAGAAATAAATATGCCAAGGTTAGTGGTGGATGAGGCTTGATTACTAACAGTTAGGATAGGAGGAGATGAGATAAAAATGGTAATTTATAACCAATTTGCAGGAAGGTTACCAGGAACAGATGGTACTCCTATGGAAGCTTGAAGGCTTGGAGGAGGGTAAACTGATAAAGATCTGAAAGATTTTGTTTAACAGTATTTTAAAAAGGAGGAGGAGAAGCACCAACATCCTGGAATAATGTGGTGGTGCCTATAATACCTAAAGAGGGTAAAGACCTATCAGATCCAGCTTCATATAACCCAATTATAAAGTGTTTATGTATGTAATAGCTAAAAGAATGGCAAAGGTGATGCCAAAATTAATAGCTATGGATCAATGTGTTTTTCTGGAGGGAAATCAAACATTTAACTACGTTAATAGAACAATGATGATCCAGAGGGAAGCAAAATATAAGAAAATACCACTGTTGTTGGTGGGTCTTGATGTAGTAAAAGCATTTCACAGAGTAGGCTGGTACTTTATGAGCAGGTAATGGAAGCAATGCATTTCTTGATAAAAATTATAAGTTTAATTAGGAGGATATACGAGGTATCAGAGGCAAAAATTAAAGTGGGTGTGTTCCTCTCTGATAATTTCTGTTTGAGCAGAGGTGTCCTGTTTTCCCTTTGTTATTTGCATTATATTTAGAATCACTGACAAAGAACATAAGGGACTCAGTAATTCAAGTATATACTTGGTATGACAGTCAAGAAAAGCTGTCTTTAATTGCAGATGATATTATTTTATACCTGATAAAATCAGAGCAGGACATCTTAGTGTTGTGGAACATTTTGAGACAGTTTCAAGTCTTTTTGGGATACAAAATTAATGAAGATAAAACAAAGGCAATAGCTGTAAACTATGTACCCACACACAGGTTGGTTCACCAATATCCATATTTATGGAGACATAATAAAATAAAGTATTTGGGAGTATGAATTAAAAAGGTGTCTGTTGTAGCAGCTAAGGACATGTGGGAAGAGACTAAACAAAAGAGGATACAAAAACTGAGAAACTGGAAACTCTGTTTTATGCATATGTATAGCAAGAATCAAGCAGTTAAAATGGTTTAGCCCCTTTTAGTTTTATACACAGCTCAGCAGATTTTTATCAACCAGAGGAGAAGTTGTGGACACCAATTAATAAAGAACTGAAGGATTTTATCTGAGAGGGGAAGAATGCAAGAGTCAAGTGGGATAAGTTGATTTTTTCAATAGAACGAGGTGGTTTGGGACTACCTGGTTTGAAGGGATATTCCAGAGCTACACAGTTAAGGCTCCTATACACAGCACAAGCAGAAAGCTATAATTCAAAGTAGAAAAGGAGGATGACAAAATGGGGTAAACCCAACAAACAAGGATAGACTGGGATTTTGGATATAGATCCTTAAGGAGAAAAATGATACCCATACAGAATACTATATTCATAAAGTAGCAGAAAGTATTCTAAGAACTAAGCCAACACAGGAATGAAGAAAAGAAGTTCTACCCATATGGATAACTGCAATTAGAGGCACAGGCAATAGGCATGAGGGGGCTGGAGTTTATTGGAGAAAACTGGCAAATGAACCAAGGTATTGGGAGCAAATAATCAAAGTGAAAGGTAATAGAACAGGAAAAGGCCAATAATTTCTTTGAACTGCAGACTAGATATTGACTTCCCCATCAAGGATTGATGTCAGAGTATAGGCAAAGAGGAAGAAACTGGGGGGATCCTAAGTTAAAGACCAGTAGAACCTAGAGAAGAAGCTGCTGTTAAAAATGAGTTAATTAGTAGGGCATATAAAATACTGCATGATATTGATAAGGATCAATCAGAGCTAGTTAGAAAGGATTGGATAAGCAATTCACAAAGAAACAATGGGGGCATATATGTATGTCTCCCAAATATGCAGTAAAGTCTAGAAGATTTAGGATCTTTGCTTGGAAGTGCTGCACAGTGTTTTTTTATACCCCAAGTAAACTCCAAAGACTTTTTCCTCAGGTAGATAGCAAATGTTAAATGTGAGAAGGGGAGGAAAGAGGTGATTGGGAGCATATTTTCTGAAAGTATAATGAGTTGGCAGACTTTAAAAATTCCCTGCAGACTACTCAATCATAAATACAGGGTAAGCAAATTGGTATAACTACGGAAATGATTGTATGATACAGAATCAGAATTGTCTAGCTATAGCAAGGCCTTGTTGAGTGCAATTATGATGGCTGCCAAAAAAGTAATTACTAGAAAATGGAAATTACAGTCTAAATCAACTTACCAGTAGTAGTGAATATGGTAAGAGGGAAAACAACTGGAAATGGGATCTTTAGAAAAAGGTAGGAACAAATTACATAGAAAAAAATGAGAATTGTGGGAACAATACATGCAGAAAAACTTTTTGGAAGAGGAATGAGGTTTGAAAGAAGGATTTGAATGAGCTATGTAATGTTTGACTGACAATAACTGGATAGATTACAAGTGATGTATAATGTTTGCAACTAAAAATCTGTCAATATGGTTTGTTTTCATTTATGTAAATGTATGATTGCCTATGTCATAAATGCTTATTTAATAAAGATGTTTCTTGTTTTAAAAAATATGCCCACTAATGAAATGTAAATAAATAAATCCATATACATAAATAAATGCATTTACAGAAGACAGAAAATGTAGGCAACTGTTTTATTACCAACAGAAGGTAAAAAGAAAGGATAAGATTTTGGTTCCTGAATAGCCCTCAGCGTGAGAAACTAGAAAATACTATTTTAAAGAGGATCGGTAAGGAAATTAGATGACCAAGTGCAGTGCTAACATGGTAGTCAAAAGCTTGTGGGCCAAGGCATTAGTGACATGAGTACAAAAAATACCATTAGTTCTTCAAAAGTAGACAAACATTATTTATTGTGGAAACAAATGTCTGATTCCCAATTACAAATAGTAACTTCTAGATACTAGGATTAAAGTTAATTACCAACTTTCATACTTTTATCAACCTAACCTGTCCCACAGAAACTAAATAAATACTTCAGAAAAAAATGTTGATTTGTCCTGCTTAAACAATTTGAAAAAGCACATTTAATTGTAACAAGGTTGTAATGCATGATCCCAACAGCCTTCATTAATTGAACAACATCTTAATTTCAAAATAGCACTGGGAATACTTCATTATGTTTGTAAGAAGTGTAAAATATCTGCCAAAACACTGCCTCTAAAGAATCTCTATAGTAGAGCTAAAGTTATACATCTCTAATCAGAAATACTTGGAGCTATTTCTAACATTTCCACTCACTCGTCACCAGTGGAGAGAAGGGGATTCTGAATATTTAGGTAAATGGCATGATAGAATTTTACCATTTGCTTATTGGGTAAAATTGTTGTTTTACTACCCAAACTATTGCCAAAATAATGTAAATTAATTAAGGCCTCTCATTAAATGAGATCAAGGACTGAAAATAGTTTATTAAAAGAACTTTAAGCTTGTAGAAATTTAATGGAAGCTAACCTGACTAATTATCAACAGTAAAGAAGTAGAATATGAGGGCAGATTTGCAGATCTGAATATGTATAGCTTTAGAAACTATGCCCTATGAATGATGTTGATCCCAGTAATAATGCCCTGGAGGGATTCTGAAAGTTGCTGAAGGAACATATTACAGTGTAGAAAAGACATTGCTATACCAAAGTTGGGATGGCTCAGAATATTCTCACTTGTCATAGTGATGTTGACTGTAGCAAAGATATTCAGTGACAGTTCTGTACAATCCAGAGGGAAATTTTGTCCATATGAGACAGTTCTATAGTCTGTCACACAGGTCATAAAAATGTATGGTAAGAGAAAATGGACCTCATTCTATATACGACACTAATAGCAGAATACAGTGCAGCATACATAAATTGAGGAGGCATTTACAGTCATCTTGCCCATGTAACAATGGTGAAAATACACCAATGCCCATGGATTAAAAAACAGGTACTACAATATAGTTGAATGTACAATGTAAGAAACAGAGGACTACCACGCTGATGTTATAGTGTCATGCCCAACAATGGGTGGTTTATGCTCATGTGAAAATAGTGGCTCATAAATATGGCCGTACAATGATCCCTCATTAGTATGCTAGGAGTGGTGTTAATGCCCTAAACTGCAGGTATCCAATACTTGCAGCTTATTGTTTTCATGAGGATATCCACCATTCTACACTGTCATGTATCTACTGACTAAAGCAATGACAAATGAGTGCTCCTCAGCAGACTTGCAAGATTGTACTATATATAAATCAGTAGTGCTTGTGTGTCACTGGACATCATACACTGCTTAATGGCTGGCCAGTACTAGATGTTTAATACATTTTCAACAATCTGCTGAAATTGTACACATGGCATTCAGCCCAAACATTCATCTATAAGTTAGCTATTGAAAATGCTCAACCTTCCATGAGTTGGTAATGTGAAATATGAGCAACATGCTAAGTAGTTCATTTGCATTAGTGCATATACTACAGGTCATGCAACTAACATTAGTTTTCTCACTTCTCCCTGAACCGCTGCAAAGTTGTACACAATACACAAGCTCATTATGTTTATTAATCTTCATCTTTGCCTGATGTGGACTAGTATCTAAAGGGGACCTTTGTTTTTATGATGGTACAAAAAAAAGCTTAAATAAATAAATAACCAGGATTCTGTGTTTTGCTTTTAAGAATAGAGTTTAGACACTAGGCTCTGAGATGTAGTGTAGATAAAGCAAAAGGACATGCCAAAATTCATACTTATATTTTACTCACACCCCATTAAATTAATATCCAAGCCCACTTCCTTTTTAGGATCATGTCGATTCTCGGCTGGAGTGCTTCTGTGTGGAGTCTGCATGTCCTCCCCGTGGTCGAATGACGCTAAAGACATGCAGGCAGGTACGAGCATGAATGGGCATGCCTTCTTTGAAGGTTGGGCATCGGGCTGGCAACTCGACACCATAAAAATCCACTGCCAATCATGAGTGGACTGGAGTTCCGCTGTAGCGACCCCTAACCGGGAAAAGCCAAAAGGCTACACTTTCATCTACATTGTCCATCTTTTAAGTTAAAAATATTCAGCATTGCAAATCTGCTCTCAAATTCCAAATTCAAACATTCTTTACCCTAATATTCTAAGGTCAGTCCTCCAAACCCAGTTAGTATCCAAATGGAACATCACCAGTGCTCAGTATAAATGAAGGAATAGGGACATAAGAACAAAGGAAAAATACTATGCAAGCAATCGTACAGACCATAAGATACATAAACTTGCGCACCTTTAAGTAGACCCACTTAAAAGTTCTTGCCACCCTTTTCAAGCACTTACTAGTGCTCACCTCCCAAATCAACCAGGGCCATTCACGATAACCCTGAAGAAAATATGTGCCTACCGCCAATCATCAAAATTAGCTGTAAATGGTAGTCATAGAAGTACTTTATTTGATATGTAGTGGTAATACAATCCATAGGCTGGGAAAATGTATATTTAGGAACCTATCCTTTCAGCCAATTTTGCTTATCTTTTGGTGTAGATTTAGGTTGATAGTGGTGGGGTTTGTTCAGCCACTGGTTTTATGAAGAAACAGGAGACCAAATAGGATTGAGTCTTTTATGGTTCAAAAAGTGAGGTACAAGTCTCTTCAATACAGCAGGTAGGCCACTGAACATAATGAGAGTAAAGTTAATCTATTGGGATAGTTGAAGGATTTAAGGTCTTTAATTTTTTGGTTAGAAAGCTTTGGAGCCTTTCCAGCTGAGCAATATACTGAGATTTGTACATTTCAAAGAGGGCACTATATTCAAGTGATGGGTCTATTATGATAAGAGTACAGGGGTAAGATGACTTCTTTGGATCTTGAAAATATTACCTTGGAAATTAACTGGGTCAAGTAAAGAGATTTTCAGACTATGGTGGTAACACAATATTCAAATGACAGAATGTTTTTCACATAAATACCCACGTCTCTTATAAATGTGCCTGAAAAGAATGACCTCCATTTCCCAGAAGTCCATGCCTTGACCTATTCTAAACACCACTTGTCATTGTTACTTGTGCTATTGATATGAGTGATAAATCCGTGGAATAATCTTTACTTTATTGTATTTTTCCTCTTCTTCCTTCTCTAGCATCACACCACCCTTATGAAGCAGCACCTCTGCATTTATTTCTACAAATTGAACTTCAGTTGCCAAGTTGTTGCTTCTCTGTTCATTCTGTGATTCTAGGATTCTGTCCAGGACCTCTTGCAACCTTAGCTGTAATGGTATTCTCCTCCCCCACTGTCTTCTATCTATGTCATTACACCTCATTCTAACCCCATACCTATACCACAACCTATTTTCTTCACTTTCCTATAAGCCACTTTTCCTCTGCTTAAGGATACCTCTTCTCCCCATCATACTACTTTCTATCTCACCTGTTATCCAATCAGCAGTATCTTGTTGGAATTCAGTTTCTATTGAATATATTCCTTAGCTTTTACATATACTCTTTTTCTAGTGCTTTCAGCTTCTAATTTACTTACAGCTTTCAACCTACATTTGTTTCAATCATACTACTCCATACACTGCCTAACTCTTATATTGCCTTGGTAGCTACCTTCCGAGCCCCATACATATTGTTCTAATCACACTGATCCATGTAAAAATAACCAGGTCCTTAGTACACAGTCACCTCCTCCTCTGCAACTCCTAATCAGCCTTAGTTACTCTGCCAATTCAGTCTAACACATACCAACTCCGAAGTCCATAGTATGGGAGCAAGGGCTGGGAGAGGAGACCTTTCTTAAACAACAACAAAAAAAAGTCTCCAATGCCTTCAGCTGCATGCAAAACATTAATATCAAAATCTAACTATTATCTAAATAGCTTAGCAGAGAAAAAGTTGTTTAAAGATGGGAAGCGCCTACACAGCTATAGCTTTCAGGAAATTCTGTTTCAAAATACTTGTACCCACTTATTTCTAATACACAGAGTAAAGCATACAAAAGCTTCAGTTTAGTATCACTTCTGCTTTAAAATCAAAGTGTGGCAATGAGGAGATGGTACTTTGTTTGAGAAGATGAAAATCATATTTCATCTCCTGCACACAGGAAGAAAAAATCCATTATTGTGAAATAGGTTGCTTTGCACACAACACAGCTGTCTTGTAAAGAAAACTCACTATGTACACTTCAGCTTTCAGAGAGCTTTGTTTCAAAATAAAAATAACAAACACCCACAGTTCAAAAAACATGTACCTTAAGATGCAGGTTCTGTATCTTAGTCATGCAAGTGAGCAAAACAAGGTGCACATTTTTTGTGTGGGTAATGATACACACGGACAAAAATGTTAAAAGCAGTTGAGGACTGTACAGTTAGTGTCTATTTCCCTATTTACTGGATAAGCTGTGGTTACTACTCAGCTTCTGTATCAAAGTCAGGCATTCTCAATTTCCCTCATTATTTTTGAGCTTTCAGTTTCTCCTCTAGAGGGCTATGTGCATCTACCACCTTTTCTATTAATAAACAACCCTGGCCATTAGGTGAACATTATGTCCACAGAAGGCAGCTCCAAATACAGAGCTGACGGCAATACTTTTATTAAAGTAGATTACCCCAAATCATTTTATCAAGGAGTTCAGATATACTTCTGAAATTTAGCCAGCTCTGACTATGTTGCAGGTGACCCGAGTTCATGTATCTGTTCAGGCACCTGTAAGAACTGGCATGGGAGGATGGTAGTAAGCGGCCATTGCTGGCTTGCCCATGCTGAAGAGAGGGAGGTGGCAGTGTCTCACCACATGGATGACACCTCACCATAACATTAAGTGTTCTACCTCATGAAGTTCAAGCCTAATGAGCCCATACTGCTGTGCGCAAGCTGCACAATAAGCTGTGGGGAATTCAACATGCAGATACATGCTTCCCCTCAGATGACAGCATACAGTGGAGCTCAAAAAAGCTGCCTCATGGAAAGGGAGTGCTCCACTGGCAGAGAGCACAGACTGCCCATTAGAACCAGTAACCCTGCCCATTCTATACCACCAGACTCTTGCTGTGGAGCAGACAAGCTAATTGGGATTCCCAGGCAGGAAAGTATGGGCTGTACAGCTCTCATCTAACCCAAGGATTCCTGGTTCTCACTACCCTGCAATGAATGGGCTCTATGGCTGCAGGTAGAGCAGCCACTGGGCTCAGTACTACGGGTGTGGGTCAGATATATTTCTCAAATCTCACATTACGAGGTATGCAATTTATCTTACCTTTTTAAGTTTTTCTTTATTAAAGAAAAAAAAAGCACATTTGAACTGTACAAGGTAGTTCAAAAGTATGAATTTATAATAAATTATAATAGTCAGCAGTTTCTGAAGATAAACATTGATATATATTTTGCATTTCAATTATCAGGTTTGAGCATCTGTCACACAAAAAAACATGTCAAAGGAAAAATGAAAACTGGAAGCTACAAACATTGTTCTGGATGTGAATGCCATTTGGACTACTGCAAACCTTTTCTCTATGTCAGGAAACCGAAATGTCCTAAAGTTAGGCAACATAGTGCACAACTAACTGAGCTAACTGACAAGCAGTCACAGAATAAAAGTTAACATCAGTGCACATTATTAGCCAGGGAAACAAGTAATGGAATGCCTTCAGCATTTGCTTTGGAACTATAATGACCCAGAAATAATTAATTTACCCAATATAACATGAAAAATATGGTAACTGCATTGTTTATTGTCCTGCTAAGTACATACTTTCTATTGAAATTGTCTCTAACCCTATCTTTGCCTAAACAACAAACCAAGGATATGAATCATGGCAATTGGCTCTATTCCTGCATGAAATATAGAATGTGTCACTTTAAAACAGCAGGACCTGTCAGTTCTTTATTTTTCATACACTGTGTTTTGTAAGACTTGAACTATAAAATATTACAACTAACAGTTCACTTCCACAAATACAACTTCCAAAATGGAAGGTGTAAAAAAAGTTTTCTTACAACTAGTAATAGAAGCTTCAGCTCTTGAAACCCTGCCTCTTAATCACTACTGTAATCTATGCAAAAACAACTATAGCATATATCTGTATGATCTAAGGACAAATCTTTTAATACCCAAATGAATGTGGGGATATCACTGCACATTGTTATATGTACTGCATACAGTTCCAGACCTCAGAGTTGTGATGTGTGCTACATTCAGTGCCAGACTTCATTAACTCTGAGAGAAGCACATTGATGGGTGCAGTGGCTGTACATATGTATGCTGCAGCACTGAGTGGTGATGCTCAAACCACATAACTTCTCTCCAAACCATGCACTATTAAAAGTGGAGAATAAAAAAGACAAGATTAAAGACAGACAGAATTCCAGATAATGTTTTATTGTGTAATTATGCATATGGGAGCTAAATATCAAGGCAACAAACATGAAGCACTACAGTGATGCAAAGTTTAAATATCCTTGATGCAAGGAAAATCTGACATTGTTTACATGTTTTTTCTAAGAGACATATCTAAATGCACATCTTTGCATCAGGCATTTGAATAAATGTAAATAGACACCTCACCTTAGGCTGACAACTGACTCTTATTTCCTCAAGATCTGAGAAGTATGACTTTAGGTTTTCTCCCTTAGTGGCAAAAGTTCCCAAAAATAACAAACCTACAGACAAATTTTCTTTCGTAGCACATTTGCTACCAGAGGTGAAGGCCAGTTAGAGGGATCAAGTGATAAAGTCCATTGCAGCTGAAATAAAATATTTTTTAAACATACTTTGGAAATATTCTGCATCAGATTTGTGAAAGTTTTTAATCTTTCTGCTTTGACTTTACTGAAAACCACTGTTACATTTTCTCTATACATTCTCTGTCCTTCAGAGTGCTGGCTATCATAAGGTGGCTTAGCTAACAACATTTTTTTTTTCTTCAAGTCTGGACTTGAAAATGTCACAACTTGTGTCTATAAACTGAAATGGCTGTCCAAGTGTTTATGAAGCAGACCTTATTACATATTAAATGAAACTATAGACAAATTCAGCTACTACCCAAATAAATATACCTTACCAAAACTCTCCATAAGAATTTCCCTAAGAGAAGCTGAACTAAGACTAGCTTAACTTGGATCTTAGCTTTTTATGTTTCCATCATATACTGGTTTAGAATGCCATGAATGAAAGTAACCATCTGCATGGTTGTTTTATTTTGTTGTCACATAGTATCTTTCCACCAGCAAATGATTCCAGTGTTGGTGAATATGCAGGCTTCCCATCTGGAACTTGTATGAGAGTTAAACAATAAATAGAGCACTTCTGTATACAAAGTCCCCTTATAAAATCTTATATAAAAAGAATATTCAGACAAGAATACCTACCATGTTTCTGACATTTGACAAACACTCTGTACAGGATGTAGTAGAACAAAGTCCTCTAGACTGCAGTGTTAAATAAAAGCATAAACTCATAACTGCATATGTTGAATGTGTCAGGATTTCAATTGTCTGACTGTAAAGTGTGGATTGAGAAAAGTGTATATATACTAACTCTCAGACTGCAGTATTTCAAATTTATTCTAAGGTACAGAGGTTTCAAAGTTAGTACATAAGTAGCAGGGGTATAGAGATATAGCTCCCCCCATTTTGAGGGTGCACAGGGTGAAGCACCCTTGCAAAAGACTTGTAAAAGTATTACAATGAAGTTTCAAAATTCCATGTTTTCATCTGGCTGCTCCCATTAGGGGTCACCTCAGTGGATCATCTGTTTCCATTTTTTCCTGTCCTCTGCATCTTGCTCTGTCACACCAACCAACTGCATGTTCTCTCTCACCACATCCATAAACCTTATCTTCGGCCATCCTCTTTTCCTCTTACCTGGCAGTTCCATCTGTTGCATCCTTCTCCCAATATACCCAACATCCCTCCTCAGCACATGTCCAAACCAACACAATCTCGCCTCTTTGGCTTTGTCTCCAAACCGTCCAACCTGAGCTGACCCTCTAATATACTCATTTATAATCCTATCCATTCTCATCAAACCCATGCAAATCTTAACATATTTAACTCTGCCACCTCCAGCTCTGACTCCCGTCTTTTCGTCAGTGCCACTGTCTCCCACCATATAACATAGCTGGTCTCACTACTATCTTGGACACTTTCCCTTTCACTCTTACTGGTACCCATCTGTCACAAATCACACCTGACACTCTTCTCCACTCAATTCACCCTGCCTGCACTCTCTTCTTCACCTCTCTTCCACACTCACCATTACTCTGAACTGCTGATCCCAAGTATTTAAACTCATCCACCTTTGTCAACTCTGCTCCCTGCATCCTTACCATTCCTCTGTCCTCCCTCTCATTCACACACATATATTCTATCCTTCTGCTTGCCGGTAAGCCATTAGACCTCAGGAATTTGTTTTAAAAGTGTTCAGATTTGTAAAGTAATATTTACTTTTTTCTCTTGTCTTGGTTGGCTCTGCCCCGCTCCGTTCGCCCTCACTAACACTCGGACTCTCTCCGCTCCCTTGCCCTGCCCCATATTCCCTCCCACCCCCACTACCTCTACATTTATAGTAATCACAGCCACACCCACAGCTCAACCTCACATCACCTCCACCAATCACAGCTCCTCAAGTCATATCACATTATACCACACCAACTTGCTCCACACAAAATACTCCCAATCACTCTCACTCCCACTAGGCATTTTTTTACATCACCCACACTACTTCCCCATCCACATATAGTGCAAAACTATAATTCCTATTCAGACCCCCCACCTAGAAACAACTTAAACTTTATAACCATGACTATCACACAACTAAGTCTAGTCTGTCTTCTCATAATTCTTTACAACACCACAAGTTATCACTCTAGCAATATCCCTAAACTTAGTAGCACAACACTGCATTATGCACTCTCGTATACAGACACCACACATTATAATATCTGCCCACAGTTATTCAAGAACTACATAACGGACCAGTTCAGAACTAAACACATATGCTCTCATTCCTACTCCAAAAAAACACAATACTTTCTCACACTCCTCACCAAACTCCAACATCTGTATAACCATTTTAAGTCCAGACTCACCATAAGTGGGGATATCCACCCCAACCCAGGCCCAAATCCATCCTGTCCAACACAAACTGCTCCAACACAAATGTCAGAACATAACACCCCCACTTTCTTCATCCCTGGGCAAATCAACAACAGCAGCAAAACCAACCATCTTTTAATGCTAAATATTAATATTAGAAGTATCCAAAATAAAATACCTGAACTCCAGGCCACAATAGCACACTACTCCCCAGACATAGCTGCTTTAACAGAAACCTGGCTAAATAAAAACTTAGCTAACTCAGAAGTTCTCCCTACCGGCTACAATATCATTAGACGAGACAGACCACTTCGTAAAGGGGGTGGAACTGCCTTACTGTACAAGTCCAACTTAACTGTCCATCAATTACCAAACTCCTACCCCTCCCCCAATAATTGGGACATACTTATCTCACAACTTCAACTCCACCCTAAAAAGGTCATCACCACAATTGTGATCTATATTCCACCTGGTAATACACCTGCTAGCCTTGAAGACTTCTTATCCTGGTGTTCTTCCACATACTCACAAGAAACCCTTATTCAGGGGGACTTCAACCTAGATTGGTTCACCTGTATATCAGAACCACCAAGTAATCTAATAAATCTCCATGGCTACCAGCAGCTAGTCCAAATTCCAACTACATGTGATAAAAAATCTAAAAGGGAATCCATCCTTGACTGGGTCCTAACTAACAACCCCACATTGTAACCTCACACAGGCAGTCTCCCAGACACCTTAAGTGACTACAACATAATATACTTTATACGTAGTAGAACAAGCATATGCAAAACCACTAACTATATATCCACTAGAAACACAAAAAAAAATTCTCTCCTGAGGTCCTCAACACTTTACTCTGTAACTGTGACTGGACCCCCCTAAAAACCCTCCCACTTGACCAGGCTGTAGCATATTTCAACAAAACATTTCTACAACATCTAGACATTGTCGCTCCATTGTGCAAAATCAAGGTTAGAACCTCTGCAAACCCCTGGCTCAGTAAAGAAACCAAACAAATCCTCAAGTCCAGAGACACTGCCTGGCTTTACTATCAAAAAAAACAAACAAACACAAAGCCTAACTAAGTACCAAGAACTGCGCAACCATGCAAAAAAATGCATTAGGCTGGACAAAAAATCCTACTACACAACATTACAAACTAAATACCAACACAACCCGCAAAAATTTTGGAAAAATGTAAACCAGCTACTAAAATCCACCCAAAAGGCTACCCCCAAACCAACCACCCCAGACACTAAAGTTCCCATCGAAACACAATTCAACTCCCACTTTGTGAACTCAATTCTATCCTTAGTATCACAGGACAGTTCCTTCCTCACTATCTCCCCCAACACAAATAACACTAATACAAGCTTTACCCTCAAAACAGTTTCCACCACTTCAATCAAAAGCATGCTCTCCAAACTAAAAACCTTATCAACAGCATCCGACCTACTCCCCAGCTATTTCTTGAAACTCACAGCAGATGCTATTGCTATCCCAGTCTCCACTCTCATAAACAGATCAATTGTTGAAAACTATGTGCCCAAACTCTGGAAAATATCCTATGTTACACCCATACATAAAGGCGGGACCTCCACTGAACTTAATAACTACAGACCCATTGCTTTACTCTCCCCCCTGGCCAAAATCTTATAAAAATGCATCCATACCCAGATGCTAAACTATCTCCTTGACAGCAACATCCTGTCACCTACTCAGCATGGTTTCAGACCTGCCCATAGTACCACTACAGCTCTCCTCTGCTTCACAGACACAGCAAACCATCTCAAAAATGAAGACCTACAAGTGTCGACTCTTTTTTTGGATATGTCCAAAGCATTTGACACAGTCTCACACCAAATCCTGCTAAACAAACTAAACCAATATCATCTATCAACTTCCACTCTTACCTGGTTCCAAAGCTACTTAACTGACAGGTACCAAGCTGTGAAATGGGAAAATTCTCTCTATCCACAGCTGCCCATAACTATAGGAGTCTCACAGGGTTCTATCTTAGGACCACTACTATTCACAGTCTTCACAAATGACCTCCATACCTCCACACAGCATGCATCTATAATTCAGTATGCAGAGGACACTACCTTAATCTGTGCTGCACAAAACATTCCCACCCTCCTGCAAGCAACTCAACTAGCATTCTCTGATGTTGAAAACTACCTTACCAAAGCCCAACTTATCCTCAATCCAAAGAAAACTCAGCTTATGATTATAACCAGTTCGAACAAAAACACTAACAGTCAATTCACTATCTACTCCACAAATGCTACTCCAATTGCTGCAGTGGCACAGGCTAAGCTATTGGGAATAACCATAGACTCCCACCTAAAAATTTGATAGTTATCTCAACTTAACTATTAAAAAAGTACATGCCAAACTGGGGTCGTATCAAACCATTTCTTACCAACAACACAAGATCAGCCATTGCTCGCTCCCAACTTCTATCCACCCTACTCTATGCATCTCCCATCCTGACTAATCTCAACAAAACTGAACTAAGCAAAATGGAAGACTGCTATAACATAATTGCTCGCTTTGCTGCAAATTGCTCATATAGAACTCATCACTTTACTGCTTTGAAACAGCTCCACTGGCATGAACTGTCCAGCCTCCTAACCTACAATCAGCTCTGCCTCTGTCATTCTATCTATTACCTTCCCAATAAGTGTCCTGCCCTCAAAAACCTAGAACATCATCACTCAGCCAAAAGGCCTCTTAGATCATCAAGCAAACTACTACTAGAAGTCACCAACAGCTACAATAGCTTTGGAGATGCACTATATAGTAGTTCAGTGGCTAAAAAATGGAACTCTGTCCCTACTAGCATTCAAAACACATTATCCAAAGCCTCCTTTAAATACCTCATCAGGCAACATCTCAAGCAAAGTTGGCAGTGCCATGATTGCTCCCCATGCTAGTGAAAGCGGATAACATATACATACAAAATCTAGAGTACTTGATAATAGTTTTCAGTCTTACTCACAAACACTGGCTAATCTACAATGTATGTACTGTACCCATGCACTATGTATGTATTCTACTTATGCTCCAAATTTCAGCTGTACATCACAAATCTATTAATTACCTTTATTTTTAAAATTAATATTTTTTTGTTTGTTCTCTCCACTGTAACTGTTTATGTGCCACATACCACTGTAAAAGCATGTCTCTTGTAATTTGTGTGTATACTGATCATGTCTAAATAACTAAATGTGTCTGTAATTTTTCTTTGTGGAGCTTTTCTCCCCAGGCCTCTGCTGAAAAAGGGCCTTTTCGGCTCAGTCAGACACACCCAGTTAACAAATGTAAAATAAAATAAAAATAATAAATAAATCTTAGTCCTGCTGACCTTCATTCCTCTCCTCTCTAGAGCATATCTCCACCTCTCCAGGGACTCCTCAACCTTTTCACTACTCTCACTACAAATCACAATATCATCTGCAAACATCATAGTCCACAGGGACTCGTGTCTGATCTCATTTGTCAACCTGTCCATCATCATTGCAAATAAGAAAGGGCTCAGAGCTGATCCTTGATATGACCCCCACCTCCACCTTGAATGCATCTGTCACTCCTACTGCAGACCTCACCACAGTCACACTGCCCTCATATGTATCCTGTACCACTCTTACATACTTCTCTGGACTTCTGACTTCCTCATCCAATACTACAACTCTTCTCTAGGCACCCTGTCATGTGGCTTCTCTAATCCCACAAAGACACAAAGCAACTCCTTCTGACCTTCTCTATACTTCTCCATCAACACTCACAGAGTAAACATCACATCTGTAGTGCTGTTTCCTGGCATGAAACTCATCATCACCTCCCTTCATAACCTAGCTTTCACTGTTCTTTCCCATAACTTAATGCTGTGGCTGATCAGTTTTATCTCTCTGCAGCTACTACAGCTCTGCACATCACTCTTATTCTTAAAAATCCGTACCAGTACACTTCTCTACTCCTCAGGCATCCTCTCACTTTCCAAGATTTTGTTAAGCAATCTGGTTAAAAACCCCACTGCCATTTCTCCTAAACACCTCCATGCTTCCAGAGGTATGCCATCTGGACCAACAACCTTTCCATTCTTCATCCTCTTCATAGCTGTCCTTACTTCCTCCTTGCTAATCTACTGCACTTCCTGATTCACTATTCCCGCATCATTCAACCTTCTCTCTCTCTCTTTTCATTCATCAGACCTTTAAAGTACTCCTTCCATCTGCTCAACACACTCTCCTCGCTTGTGAGTATATTTCCCTTGTTATCCTTTATCACCCTAACCTGCTGCACATCATCCTTCCCAGCTCAGTCCCTCTGTCTAGCCAATCAGTGCCGGTCCATTTCTCCCTCCTTAGTGTCCAACCTTTCATACAACTCACCATACGCCTTTCTCCTTAGCCTTCGCCACATCTCTCTTCACCATATGCCTCATCTCCTTGTACTCCTGTCTACTTTTTTCATCTCTCTGGCAATCCCACTTCGCCACCCTCTTCCTCTGTATACTCTCTTATACTTCCTCATTCCACCACCAGGTGTCCTTGTCCTTCTACCTCTGTCGAGATGTCACACCAAGCACCTTTCTAGCTGTCTCCCTAAACCTGTGCTGTGGCTGCCTAGCTATCTGTTAACTCTTCACTGCCTTCCAATGCCTGTTAACTTTTCCCTGAATTCCACCTTACAGTTATCTTTTTTTCAACTTCCACCATTTGATCCTTGGCACTGCCCTCACTCTCCTCCTCGTCTTCTTGATTGCCAACATCATCCTACAGATTCAGAATTCCAGGTTATTCTGGTTTGACTTGCAGTTTGTCAAAATATTAGGATTTGCATTACTGGGACTCAAACTTCTGATATGCAGACAAACAAATGTGCAAACCCCTCTATCTCCTACTTGATCATATAACAGCTGCTACTCCTAATCATGTTTGTTCATGAATATATTGTTCAGAAAAGCCATTTAAAAGTACAAATGAATTGTTTTAGAACTGGAAAAGTCTTTTATTCAATTAAATTACTGAATCAAAGTCTCACGATTGCATTTTTCTATGTCCTACTTGCAGTTCAAGTATACATGGGATGACATTGTGATGTCACTTGGTGACTGGAAACCTGATAAATAAGATAGTACTTATTAGGCCACTCAACAGGAGTTCTACTACCTCTGTATTTTACACGTAAAAGTGGCTGTTTAATATATGCCCTGTATAGGAAATATATTTGGAATACCAACACTGTAGAACACAGGGAAGCTATAAACAAGTATCTTGTGAAAGCAGACAATATCCGTGTTCAATATTTAAGAAACATTTATTGTACTGGTCTGAATTTTTGCTTCTTAAATCCGCCACAACAAGGGTCTACTGTAATATCAAGTTACCAAACTGTGTGTCTTGAAACACCAAAGGATGAAACATTAAAGACCAAAAATCTCCAATTCACAACTCCAGCACCATGGCACAGAGGGTAAAGCCCTGGCTGCACACCAGACAATTAGTGCTCAACTAACAGCATGGATACTGGAGGGAGCGGTTGAAGAGGATTAGGGTCAGAGTGATGATGGCTCACTCACTGGAGAAAGAATGGTTTGGAGGACTCTCACCTCAATGGAGGAACAAATGGGTCTACTGGGTGCAGGAAAGGAAGCCACTAGGCTGATTTGCAGACCACAAAAAGTATTCAACTCAGAAATGATGACTACTATTTTTAAACATGTATAGACTTGGCAAAGATCAGTTCCACTCTTGTGAAGTGCACATCACCAGTAAAACACAGAATGAGTATCAAAGTATATCCCGTCTGTGACAAAATTCAGATCCCCTATGGAATGCATTCTTTCACCCTAAAAAACTCTGTTTAGAAAATATGCAGACCAAAAAGCCACTCACTCTCAACTCAAGCATAACATCTGTTGCTAAAAGACCCCTTTCTCTGTTCCTCCTGCAGGCTTTATTAGTATCTTCACAAGTTTTCTTTATCATGATCTTGTATGTTGTTAGACCCACAGTCTTATTTGTTTATATTTTTACTAACACAGCAGGTGTGTTACACTCTATCTGCATCTATCAAAACATTTGTCATACTCTCCTTTATAATGACATTTTATCTTTCTACAAACACTATGCTGCAGCTGATAGGAATGGAGTAACTTTAATTTATAAGAGCATACAAATAAATTTCATGATCTTCACTGTAATGCAGGCCACCTTAGATGAAATTATTTGTTCCGATACTTCACAATACGAGTTATTTAGCAACAATTCCAACAGCTGTAATAGCTTAACAATTTGATGCAGGATATACTTCTGAAAGTAAATTTAATGGCCAAATATGCATCTTATTATTATCTTTTGGAAGGCAGCCTGTGAAATTATTTTGAATTATCTCCCTATGGCTCTTTTGACCATAGTTGGGAGTCAATTATACCAACATTATTTTCCTTGTTTTGCACTGGGCACACATCATGCACCTTTAACAAAGATGGTCTAAGTTTCATTTCCTCCATGCCTGTCATATTATAAAGCTTAGCACCTTGTGAGGCCTTGACACAATTCAAACAGTATTTATAGTGTACAGGATGAAGCCATTTGGTCCTGGTAGGTGGTTTTCCATGTTAGGCTATTTATGATCAATGTTCTGATCACTCTTTCCTTTACTGTTGCTGTAACAAGCTGGTGAAGATCAGGCAATTCATGGCGCACTAGCAATATACCCAATGATCTTCATGGTTGCCTTTTTTATCTGTCAAATCAGCTTCCTTACTGAAAAAGAAAAAAAAATAAACCAGAACTGACATACTAAAATGGCATCAAAATTCACAATTGGTAGTAAGAGATTTCATTCTTAACCATTAAAAAGACATCTTTAAATAATACAATGGAGTACAGACACAACATAATACAAAATAATACGGACACAATAAAGAAAGACTTTTGGTTAAAAAACCCTCAATAAATTAAAGGTGTATTCTTTTAAAAAAACAAACCCAAAACTGTCAGCATCATTCATTCCAAGTAACTCAAAGGCACTCGTATATTAATTTGCCAAAAAGTCCTACATTTTCAGAAAGTGTTAATGTTTTTTCCCCTCAAATCTGATTTTAAGCATTCCAAAACAAAAATAAATAAAGTTCTTCAAATTTTGACAGTACTTGGTATGCTCAACAATGGTGAGTATGCTTTCTTTCTTTGTTTTTTTTTTTTAATACCTCTGCAATCCCCTCTCAAAGTGCGCAGTCTTCCCAGTGTGAAAACCATCGCCTGATGTGAACTGAGCATGATAAATCAAATTAAAGGAGCTGCAAGCTGCAATAATACATTTCACAAGCTCCAGTTGTTACATTTTGAAATATATTGTTTATGCAAGGACTGGACATAAATCTTCATTACTTGCACTTCAAACAGTAAAAAGTCCCTTTATCATTCTGAGTACCTAAAGGAGTACAAGATTTATTTATTTTTTTATCAGACACAGTATTATTTCCTCTCTTGTTAACAGAAAAGGTTTATACCCCAGAACTCTACTCACTTTGTTACTCCCCAATAAAACTTTCTAGTTCTTACTAATCAGAACTTTAAACCACAGAGAATCTCTTAAAAGGAGAGGACATGGAGAATCTGATTAACTTCTCTTTTTTGTCCTGTGATGTTAAACATGTCAGAGTGACAGGAACAAATCTACCTTTCCTTTCTTTAGTTACATTACCAATATTTTCATGCATCAGTTTCTCAGGGTAGCCTCTCTCCTGGAACCTCTCACTAATTCCTTCCACCTTTTAAAGCATATTTCATCAAAAATTGTTAACCTAGTAGTACTCACCAACTGACTTTTAGGAATACCCTTTGTTTGGAAGGGATGCGTACTGGAGAAGTTGAGATATTTATTTCCTAAAACCATCTTTTAGTGCACTGTAGTGTACAATCTGTTTTCAGCTTCAGTCATGTATACCTCAACATCCGACTCGTGCTCATTCTGAACTTAAGAAATGAGATGGAATTATTCAAATACTCAAACTCTTAAGTTTACATGAACTGAAGTTTCACGACAAAAAATGTCATCTACGGCTACAATACAAAATCTGTTTATAATTCAAAGAGAACATCTCAAATCATATTAATATTTACAATGACATAGAATTATTTATAAAATTCTTTCTGGCTGGGCTGGCAGCCCCTCAGGTTTTCACATCCCCCCCCCCCCCACCGAAGGACTCAAGCTGGTTTTTCAAGTGACCCTTGAGAAACATTGCTTAAGAGGGTTGAGCCTGTCTGGGTATACCTTACCCCATTCCCCATCTTGACAGCACATCTGCATTGGCATTGCTAATCCCACTGTGGTGTTGCCCCGACATATCATATGCTTGCAACCCTAGGCTCCATCTTAGCAACCTGGCATTTTGCTGGCTGGCTCAATGCAACTATGTTAGGGGATTGTGATCTGTAACTACAGTGAATTTTCTTCCATACAGATAAGGCTGAAGTTTCTGCAGTGCCCACACTATGGCCAGACATTCCTTTTCTACAGCTGCATAGCATACCTCCCTGGGTTGGAGCCTATGCCTGAGATAAACCACTCTGTGCTCTTCTCTCTCTGAAGAAATATGGCTAAGTCAGCCCCCACCCCATGGTTCAAAGCATCCCCCTGCACAACAAATTCTTTGCTGTAATCTGGACTGGCTAACACGGGGGGTACGCCCAAAGCTTCTTTAAGCTTCTGGAATGCCTGCTGACATGCTGTGGTCTGACCTGTTTTCCCTCATTAGGTCTGTGAGGGTAGCAGCTATGGTACTATAACTGGGGACGGGCTTTCTGTAGTACCCTGCTGTCCCTAAGAATGCTCTCACCTGCTTTTAACAGGTGCAGGCCATGCCTGAATGGCTTCCACTTTGGCAGGTTCTGGCCTGATCTTACCACTCCCCACTCTATGTCCCAGGTAGGAGACCTCTGCCATACCCAGCTGACATGTGCTCAGCTTAATGGTCCACCCTGCCCTCTGTAGTCTGCCCAGCACCTCCCTGACTTGCTGAAGGTGCTCTGCAAGGAATGGCTGTAGATGGCAATATCATCTAGGTAAGCAAGGGCAAACCCTCCTGCTCCTTCTGGGATATGACCTACCAGCCTCTGGAAAGTTGCTGGGGCATTTTTCATCCCAAAAGGCATCTTTGTGAACTCATACAAGCCAAAAGGAGTCATAAAGGCTGACCTCTATCTAGCACTGGTATCAAGGGCACCTGCCAGTAACCCTTGATAAGATCAATGGTGGTAAGATACTTAGCCCCACCCAGCTGCTCTAGGGCTTCATCTGTCCTAGGCATGGGGTATGCATCTGACTCTGTATGACTATTTAATTTCCTGTAGTCCACACAGAACCTGGTGCTGCCATCCTTCTTTGGCACCAGCACCACTGGGGAGGTCCAGAGACTGCTAGACTCTTGAATTACCCCTAGTTCCAACATTTCCTGTATCTTCTCCTTCTGAGTCTGTTTGACTCTCTCAGGCACTCTATAAGGGGCCTGCCTAATAGGCCTTTGGGGTCCTGTATCCACCTAGTGCTGCACCAGGTGAGTGCACCCTGGTTCCCAAGTGAACATGTCCCCAAACTTCTGTAACACTGCTCAGATTTCTCAAACATGGGTAGGAGATAGCTGCTGGGACATTGCTACTCCTTCCACTGAGGTGTCAGTCCGAGCCTCATTGAGGAGATCAGTCACCAGATCTCCCTCAGACACCTCCTGCAATCCACTGCAAATACTCAGCACAAGGGCCTCCCTATCATGGTAAAGTTTCATCATGTTAACATGGTACAATTTGTGCTCCTGCCTAGCAGTTCCACCATGTAGTTAACATCACTGACCTTCCTTACCACCTTGTAGGGTCCCTCCCAGGTTGCCTGCAGCTTGTTGTGTCCAACAGGAATGAGAACCATTACCTGCTGCCCTACCACATCCTCTCCAAATTGAGCATTCCTGTCATACCAGACCTTTTTCTGCCGTTTGGCTTCTGACAGGTTCTCCTGGGCCAAACCCATGAGTTCTCTGAGCCTTATCCTGAGGTTTAGGACATATGTCACAACAGATTCCTGGTGAGATTCACACTTACCCACCCACTCATCATGAATTAAGTCTAGAGGCCCCCTCACCCTGTGCCCATACAACAACTCAAAGGGTGAAAAACTTGTGGATTCCTGGGGAACCTCTCTGTAAGCAAACAGATGGGGCAAATATTTGCCCCACTCCCTCTTAAACTGATCTGCAAATGTCTGTAGCATGGACTTGAGTGTAGAGTTTAACCTATCAACAAGACCATTAGTCTGGGGATGGTAGGAGGTGGTCTTTAAGTGCTTCACCCCACAGTACTTCCACAGACAGGCAGGCAGGTCTGACATGAAATTGGCACCTCTGTCAGCCAGTATTTCTTTTAGGAAACTTACCCTTCTGAAAATCTCTAACAAAACATTTGTCACCTTTAATGTCTTAATGGAGGACAAAGCCACTGCCTCAGGTTATCTTGTAGCATAATCTACTACCACTAGGAAATACTTTGCCCCTGTGGAACTTGGGGTACTCCTGGCTTGCCTACCTTTTGGCACTGCTCACAGGTCCTGCAGTACCCTGCTACATCTCTGTAAATCCCAGGCCAATAGAAGATCTACATAATATGTCTCTGTACGTTTTATGCCCATATGACCTGCAACGGAAATATCATGGGCTATGGTTAGAATTGCCAGACGGTAGGCTCTAGGTACTACCAACTGCTGTATCCTCTCACCTTCGGGTCTATGTCAATTCTTCGAACGCTCACAATTTTGAACGTTACATGGTCAAGACCAAACGTTTTAAACTGCAAGTGTTCGCAGACTGACTTTCAATGGCGCCATACGGTGCAGATAGGGAGAATTTCCCTTTTCTGCACTGAAGTGCAGTCTCGGAGTTGGTATATATAAGTAGGGGTATGTGGGGGGGGTACAGGGGGGCTTGCCCCCCCCCTGCTCACACTGTTAAGTTGTGTTTTTCTTTTTTTGATATTCGAACATCCAAATGTCGAACATTTGGTCTCAATCAAGTACTGTTCGACATTTTGGATGTTCAAATATTTAACACAGGCCCTCACCTTCTAGCCCTCCCTCAGGGGTCCACTCTCTATACAGTAACCCTTTGTCCCAGTATACAGATTCCCCCTTCCCTTGAGAATCAGGTGCCTCACTAGCTACCTGCCTCAGGGCTTGTAATGTAGGGTCTAAGAACTGAGCCTGTCTCAACTCTCTCTTTGTAACCCTTCCCAGCTCCCTTCCACAGGAAGTCTAGTATCCTCTGACAGCGGTGCCTCACTGTGAGCCTGGGTACTACTAATAATCTCTACCTTTGCAGTCGTTCTGTCCAAGGGAACATCAGTACCAACAAGCAGTTGTGGCTCACCTTCAGTCTCACTACTGCAAAGTAGCTCCCTCCCTGAAGTAACCAACTCACCACTCCTGGCTGCAAGTATGTGGTCTGACTGGGTCTCCCCCAGGCTACCAGACGCACATGCTTGTTTCCAAGCCTGACTGCGTGTAACTGAATTAACACATGGTACTGCCTCATCAAATTCCTTCTCTATCAGGACATCTACAAGATGGTAGTTTGGTACCCCTGTTGTCTCAAGACAACCTACTATTGGCATTTTGTCTTTCCCACTTACTAGCTCCCCCCACCTTTTGTTCCCCACCTTGCTTCCGTGGACATCTATATGTTACATAGCCCCACTGGTTGCATTCAAAACATTTAACCCTAGGTCCTGGACTGGTGGCTTCCCCTGCTACTGTCAGATACTGTTGGGGCAGCCTGGGCTGCCCACCATGGGTTCCCTTAGACCTATGAGCAGCACTGGGGGTCCATTTCCTGTGCAGTGATGCCCTGCTTGCTAGGTATAGGTCTCTCTGCTTCCCCAGCTCATCTGAAGTAGAGCATTGTCTAGCAGCTTACCAGATCCTCATGTCCTCATTACCACCAGACCACTAAGATCCAGCAACAAAAACCTCCTACAGGTCACTAGAGCCAATAACTCTGGTGAAGAAGCATTATTCTCCTGCGCTATAGCCAAATTATGGAACTCGCTCCCAGCCTCAATTACCTCTGTAACATCTTGCACCCACTTCAAATCCTTATAAAAACACACCTAAAAACATGCAGAATATGCCCCCGCAACTTCCTTTTTAATAGCACCCTCTCTCCTCCCAGCACTCCCTCTCTCAGGACCCCACTAACTATGGTGAATATACCTAGCTACTTACCATACAATAAAAAAGTTCTTATTGAAACAATTGACAATGTCTGTTATGTACCTCACAAAGAGAAATGTTTCTGCTGTCTACTGATAAATATGGTCATACATCTGTAATCTATGTTTACACCTGTATGTTTTTTCTACAGCTGTTTTACTACTTTTATCTTAATCTAGTATTATGTACTAAGCTGTAACTAAAGCTATAATTTGTAAATGATATATTTCTCAAAGTGTACAATTGTCTGTAACATTTGAAGGTGGAGCTTTTCTCCCCGGGCCTCCGGTGAAAACGGACTCTCCCAGTCAACAAATGTAAATAAATAAATAAAAATAAATAAATGTCCTCAGGCAAAGTGCTAAGGGCTTGTTTCCTCACCAAAAGGTCTGCCAGCCCTTCGAAAGTGGTGACCTGATATCCACTCACCCACCTATGAAGATAAGTGCTTAGTTCAGCAACATATTCACACACAATTTCATCTGCCTTACATCTATGCTCACAAAACTTTTTCCTATAAGCTTCAGGTGTTAGGTTAAAAAATTTTAGCAAACAATTTTTTACAGCATTATAATTTAAGAGATCATTGTCAGACAGTTTGAAAAGTACATTTACAGCTTTACCGTGGAGTAAGGGGGTCAGGGAACCTTTGGTCAACATCATACTGTTTACATACCCTCTCAAACATCTGAAGGAAACTATCAAAATTATCCCCCTCTGTAGACTGTGGAAGAAATTTACTGACCTTTATTGCTTCTGGGGTTTGGTTACTCCCTTCCCCATTACCTCCATGACTCTGGCGAAGAGTCAGCTTCTCCTTTTCATGCTGCTTCTGCCTCTCCTTCTCCTCAGCTTCCAGGCAGAGCAGTTTCTCATCCTCCTAAGCCTGCAGACATTGCAGTTTCTCTGCTGTTTCTATTTCCAACCACTTGGCCTCCAACTCAAGTCTCTAACTCCGGATGGATTTTTAAGTCCTCTGTAGAAAAGCTGAGCTGTCCATTCTCTGAGTGTTGTACATCTCCATGGCCAGTCTGATCATCCTCCTGGTTGCTACTTTCTGATACAGCTGGGAACAAAGCTGCAACCATGTCTGCTTTAGTCAGGTTTCCATGCACCTGTCCTTTAGCCTGGCACATCTCAGCCAATTGGCTCTTTGTCAGCTTACCGTACTCCTCTGCTGACATGCTTGCCTGCTCTCCCTGACTAACTAAGCTAACAAAAGAAATAAAACAATTGTGATATGAACTCTGAACTTTCACTGCATGGCTGATTTAGAGTATTAAAACACCTTCAGTGATCACTGGACACAAGCTGCAGGAATTCACCATCCACATCACTACAAGCCAGTTAATATGTGATGTGGCTAACTCACCACTATCAACCAATTAATATCTGATATGGATATTCCACCACTGCAAAACAATTAATATGTGACGCCCATGCACTGGCCCAGTAATCAAGGAGCCTCAATCCTCATCACTAGCACCAGTGAGGGGTGTGCACATTGGGAAGTATAACAAATACACACACAGTAAAGTACAATTTCCCTTAAGAGCACACAGAGATCACAGTCAGTCTGGGGCTGGTTTCTCCCATTCTCTCCAGATCCCCAAGAAGACTCCCCACTGGCACAGCCAAAACCTCCAGCACCCTCTATGTCCAACCAGTGCTTTGTGTCCCTGCTCAAGTAGCTGACACACACACACTTTGAGATATGAATTATATACAAACACACAGACACTCCTGGGGAAGGCTGGCACAGGTTCTCCAGCTATGCCCCATCCTGACCAGACTATAAGGTAGAAATCACTGCCATCAACCACTACTTATCAGCTACTATAAGGACCTTCCCAAAGGGTGACCAATTCCACTGTGTGCTACTACTGTTATCCAAACAGTAAGTGTAGCCCAGGGCTAATGCTATTGGAGTGGCTTATACAGTATCACCAAATACATGCAAGTTCTCAGAGAGCTTAAATTATCTCTACACAAAACAGCCACAGCTGAAATGCTTAAAAATATTTAATAATAAATAAAAACACAAGACAATATTCATCGATTCAGCACAGTGTTAATAGAGAGTTCAGAAATCACAGGAAAATACTTTAAAACAATATTGTAGGATAGTCTGACATAAATATAGAAAAACAGACTAATCTCACTATATTCCTATCTGTCTCTAAGAGAAACTATGTTCTAAATTCTACTTATAAGTCAAAGTGCTGGTGAGTTGTCAGCTCTGAAGACAAATACAAAAATGCTAAATCTTTCTCTCTGAGAAAGTCTTAAATTGATAATACACATTACTGCTGAGTCATTTCAGATTACATAATTATTGACACTTCTACTTAAGTTTCCCAGGCTCACAAAACTTAATATTTTAACATTTTTGTAATCTGCACCTGCCAGGAAGCCACAGCAATAAAAGACACATTACATGTAAAACCTAGTAATTATATTGGTATTAGAACAACAGAAAGAATTTCCTATTCCAGACATCCTCTCTCCTAGCTTGAGATCAACAGTCATAAAATGCTTTACTCATCAGCTTTCTTCCAGCAGGGTGCACTGTGGTTACATTTCTGAAGCTCAGAACATAACACAGTATTCTTACATTTGTTACACAAGGCTGTGGATCATATTAATATTTACAATGACATAGAATTAAAATTCTAACAGGCTGGGCTGGCAGCCCCTCAGTTTTTCACAGAGCCTTCATAAGGTCACTCATTTAATAAAATGCCCCCTTTGGCATGCATCTGTCCAGACACATGGAACAACTGGGACACCCACAGAAATACCTTACTAAAAGGATACAAGTTCTAAACAACATGTCCTATGTGGACTGACTCAAAGCCCTATCACTATACTCGGTATCCCTTAGACTGCTAAGAGGTGATCTTTGGCATACAAGGCATTCTCTGACTCAATAATGATTCATTTACTTCCCATCAGCAAGTCAGATAGTATCAGAAATACCCTGTGGAGGGATCAAAACCTAGTCAGCAAGATCAACAG
The DNA here is from genome assembly GCF_019279795.1 of Protopterus annectens. Classification (NCBI taxonomy): domain Eukaryota; kingdom Metazoa; phylum Chordata; order Ceratodontiformes; family Protopteridae; genus Protopterus; species Protopterus annectens. The sequence continues at coordinate 1,200,564,407 of NC_056745.1, forward strand.
AATGGTTTGAAAGGAAAATAATATCTCACAGAGGTGAATAATCATCGGTGGTTTTGATCAAAATACAAAGCATCAAACAAACTCACCAGCAATTACCATTAATCAGCATAAAATCATAAAATAAGTAATCACAGATGTAAACCAATAGGTTATATTTGTTATTATAAATAAACAAGCAAACAAAAAAAATAAAATAAAACAGCTTTATTTTAAGTGGTTCTGCCTGCCCTCCCCAGAAATTAAATATACTAACTCCAGGGTCAAACAAACTTGAAAAAAGGGCAAAAAATCTTGAAATATCTAACAGTTTAATTAATGAACTTCAATCATTACATAATTTGTACCAGCAAGGGAAAACATAATTTTACCACATGATAAAATGCACGTAGTGATAAATCATACAAAATATATACTTATACAGAAGGACTCCATGTAAAGCTTCATTTTGTTTTTTGACTAAATATGTGTGTATATATAGATATATATATATATATATATATACACAGACACATACATACATATATATAGAGAGAGAGAGAGAGGGAGATCTAACCATCTTGAGATTGCCCAAAACTGCAGTACAGCAAAGATATCTAACTTGTAGTAGTTTGCATTTGCTTGATATTAGTCACCCCAGACATCAGACTGCAGCAGCAAATTTCTTCTATAAATCTCACCATGTCAGGGAGCTGTTTTGCTGCAGTGATTCCCTTGTGCACTGCAAATAGCCACAGTTAAAGATAATTATAGACCCACAATTAGTTCTGGGACAAGCTGAACTAATGTCTATTCATCCACTAAGTGGAAAGACTAACTACTGATAAGCAAGAACAAAAAGAATAGTTGCTCAATGAAAAAAAAAATCCCAGGACATTTCTGAATTTGACCCATAACAGTTTTGGCAACAGCTTACAGACACCAATCTTATACAGCCTACAGTATAAAATGTAGTCACCTCTTTAGCAGTTTAATATATAAATGTGAATAAGAGATTGTAAGTTTGTCTGTGTCTTTCGGCTTTTCCCGGTTAGGGGTCGCCACAGCGGAACTCCGGTCCGCTAATGATTGGTAGTGGATTTTTATGTACCGGGTTACCAGCCCTGACGCACAACCTTCAACGAAGGCACACCCCATTCACGTATGCCTACAAAAAGAAGACGCTCTAGCTGAGAATCGAACGGGACAACGAGGTGTAAGTAATGAACACAAAAGGAAGAATAGTCTCAAAGACCTGCATGATAATTTCTCAATGTCTGTCTGATTATAATGTTGTTGTTTGTCTTTCGGCTTTTCCCAGTTAGGGGTCGCCACAGCGGAACTCCGGTCTGCTAATGATTGGCAGTAGACTTTCACAAACGCCGAGTTGCCAGCTCGACGTTCAACCTTCAACGAAGGCATGTCCATTTACGCATGTCTTTCAAATGCCCACCCAAACGTGGGGAGGACATGCAGACTCCACACAGAAGGCACTCACCGCACTCCAGCTGAGATGATTATAATAAAAAATAAAATGAAATAAATGTTACTTAAAATCTTAGTAGTCTGGTCTACAATAATCACTTATCAGCTATATACATTCATTCATTTATGGTTTGTTTACGGATTCATTTTACTGTGAACAAGCCCATTTTCTGAGAAGACCTTGTTAGAAGTCCCCCCAAAAAAAAAATAGAAAAGATAACTCTTAAACAAGTACCTGATTAATACATTAAGAAGAGAGGTGATGCAGTTCAGTAATACAATAGTGAAGACTTTAAAGTATTACATGCATACAAATTAATATGTTTAAGTAGATAAAAGGGTTATACAGCTTAGCAATACAACAAAGAAGTTTTTCATTGTCACATGTATGAAGATAAATATGATCGTCTTGGAAGCAGTAAAAACAGACCAAGAACTTCATGAGTTTTAAGAGTATATGCCTTAAAAAGCACTCATCACTTAGATGCACTTGGCAGGTTAGAGAAGTCAGTGTGGTACTTGAAAGAATTCCTTATCACTGCTGGAAGTAGATGCAGCAGGGGTAGAAGAAAAGTATTGCACTGGCATCTGAAACAAGTAAAGTTCTGTGTTATTCTCATCTGTTAAGTCAGTTGATTTCCTCTTTTTCAGAAAGACACTTGGAAGGTTATTACAGAGTCTTGTTATTAGTTCTGCTATGCTTAAGGAGGAACCAATTTGATGATCTCTGTTCTCAGGGAGGAGTGCACCATATTAAAATACTGCTGAGGTCAGGGTATATACTCCCATACAGCAGTTTGTGTGTGTGACATGGATAAACCTGAGAATAATTTCAAGGGGAAATTCATGCAAGTTTTTTTTTCAGAACGGTACAGTGAAAGAAATGTGAGGGCTGACTTTTGAATTTTGTTATTTTACCCTGTGTAGTATTACATACCTCTCAACTGTCCAGATTTTCACAGAATTTCCAGATTTTTTGGCTCATATTTTTGATCTGTTCGTCATAACATTTGTGTTTTTCTGACAAATCAATGGGATGATCTGAGGACTGAAGTCAATAAATAGTGACATACATTTGAGTTTCAGACTTCAAATCCTTCAGAAAATGTATGTTAAAGCAAACCCTATTATTGGAACAACATTCTAAGTTTATAAAGACAATATTTAAAATATGTCACTATTTTGGGACTTTGTCCCCTCATTTTGTTGGGCTTTGTCCAGATTTCTTGTGCTAAGAGGCTGAAAGGTATGTGTAGTAATCATTATAGAGATTTTTACTTAGGTTTCCCATAGATGAAGTACCATATAGTCCCTTAGGAAGTAGCAGACTTTGTGGGTAGTAGTATGGAGCCTGGATGATATACAGCACCAAGTTTTCTGCAAATTTATTTTGTGTTGCTCAGGATATGCATCTTCAAGACCAGCCCGCTTTCTTTATTAATACCTACATGTATATATGTATGCAAGTATGTATGTATTTATTTGACATTTGTTTACAGGGAAAGTCTGACTGGGCGAGAAAGTACCCATCTTCAGTAAAGGTCCGGAGAGAAAAGCTCCACAATCAGAATGTTTCAAAAATCAATTACAGATATTTTAAATCATAAAGTATCATGTTACACTACAAAACAACAGAGTGAAAAATATGTTGTAATGAGAAAAACACGAAATGTATGTTTCATGGTAGAGTGCGATGAAAAACAGTAACACGAGTTGGAGAAAATGTGAGGAAAAATTCATTAGTCGTATTATTTGTTACATAGATTAGTATGTGATAAATGAGACCCAAGACAATTCTAATAAATGTTTAAAAGTGATATTAGAGATTACATGATTAGAGACAGTGAGGAGAAATTGAGTGATGTCTTAGTACAGAAATGGTGTTCATATTATAGTTATAAAAGGAAGAAAAGTGGAGAGAGGAGGAGATTATAAGAAGAGTGCAGGGTAAGGTGTCTTCAGGTAGCTTAGGTGAGTAGGGGAGAAAGAGGTAGAAGAAAGGTCTGCAGAGATGAAGTGGCTAAGGTAAGGTAGTGGGAAAACCAAAAGAAAGGACTAGAATAGCAGGTTGGAGAGGGCTATGAAGTGTTACTTAGGGTGAGGTGGGTGAGTGAGTATAGTGAGCAAGTTCAGCCAGGATTGGCACTGGAGCAGGTCCACGATTTTGTAAATCTTTCAGCAAATATTTCCAAAATGGTAAAATTTCAATGGCAAATGTTTCTTGCAGTTTGATATATCCTGAAATTGAGCTCTTTTTTATACTGGTTTTAAAATAATGAATTTTGCTTTATTTTCATTGAGGACTAGGGTGTGGTGCCTAATCTAGTCTTGCGGTGTGCAGAAAGATGATTGTAACTCTGTTTTCAAGTGTTTTTAGGCACTGTCACTGCACAGCAGTCTTGATTTGTTGGCATAAAGGTTCCTTTTGAATGTTTATGCAAACTATTAATGAAGCCTGAGAGCACAGGAGGTCCAAGTATTGAACATTCTACACCATTTGTAATGGGTGCTAACCCTAATGCTGCCCCTTCTCCCATCCGTACACCTTACCTTACAAAACACTTCTGTAATCCTGTCACTATATAAAACACACTGGAGACACAAACATACACTAAAAATACTACATCTGTTCCCTTACCTAACCCTGACTCTAACCTTAAAATACACAGTATCACACAAACATACAACACCTAATGCTGACCCTAACCTTAACTCTCCAACACACGCACAAACACTCTCACCTCCTCTAAACCCCACTCATCTCTATCAATGACAAATACTCACATTTTGACTGTTTAGCTATCTGCATGTTTGATTTAAAGCACCACCTGTAACAATCGTCAGCTGAACGGACGTTTGAGGAAAGGCAGGGAACCTATATATATATATATATATATATATATATATATATATATATATATATATATATATATATATATATATATATATACACACACATATGCACACACACATGCACACACACATGCACACACAAACTAATTACATAGGAAAACTGGAGGGAAGGTAGTAAGGAGTGTGTATGATATGAAGATGGATAGAGGGAATAAAAAAGGTACTGGGGAAGATGAACCACAGACAGGGGCAGTATGCCTACATAAGATGGGGACAACAGTTGAGGGACACAAACGTACAGAGGGAAGACAACTGGTGATGAGAAAGGCTTGATTACAGAGTATGGTGGAATGATACATAACAGGGAGAAAACACCTAGATGGGGCAGGGCAGGGCAGGTGACTAATTAGTCCAGAGGACAGCCCACCCATGCATCCACCACTTTCATGGCTGATGCCATGGTCAGGATGCACATCTGGTGACTGGATGGCTGAGGTAATCCAGTCATGCAATTTCCTAAATGTTCCAGGGGGTGCTTCATGGTATCCAAGGGGGGTGTCCAACAGCCTCTACACATGATGCTGGGTGACTGGAGGGACCCCTATGGGCTCTTCTTAAAACAGAAGCCTCCACCCCTCCTCCTGAGAGGATGCTACATAAGCCACCAGTCAGCCTTCTTAAGGTTGCCTTTAGCAGGCTGACCTCAAACCTCCCTGCTGACAGGCAGATCTGGCAACCTCTGGTGAACCAGCATCAGATGCATTAACTTACGCAGAACCAGCTGCCCAATGACACTTCTCTCCAACAACCAGAGAAGGATGAGAAAACAGAAAGACAAAAAATAGAACAAATTAGTATGCACTGGTGCTACAAACAGAACTGCAATGGTACACTAAAATATTGCATACTATGCATGTACCTTCCTGCCAGGAGAAGCAGGCTAAAGTTCTCACTTCTTGGCTGCTGCAAAAGAAATTAGGAAGAACTTAGTACACACTGCTGTGCCTATGAACAGGAAGTGAAAAAAAAAAAAAAACAGATAAGTTAGAAAAGTAAAAACTGGACGCATTCTCCCCAGCCTCAGCATCTCAAAGGCATAGCAGGTTAAAGTGGGACCACATCTCAAGTCACTACAGGGATGTCTGTACTGCTCACCAGAATGGTTGAAGTCAGTGGAATCGCTCACCATCCTGCCTAGCTGCAGGCATCAATCTTATATAATGGGCCTTCATAAAGGCCCAGCAGTCACTTGTCAACATCCTTGTGGAGGAGATGCAGGAAAATCCTGGTCTCTCTCAAACCAAGCAGAAGCCCTGCTGAAACAAACACTTGAAGAGGCCATTTCCACTTAAAAGGCCAGCTTAAAAAGCAAAATGGCAGCCCCATGCAGGTGGCTGACATTGTATGATGAGAATTATAGTGCTGCAGTGGTGTGGTAGCAACTGTACCCATAGCTCAGAGGTGCTGTGCTACGAAATTAGCAGCTGCTGTGTGTAAGCACAGTATGCACATATCCCAGAAGTAACAACTTCCATGGGACAGTACGAAATATTATGGAAGCAATTCAAAATAACTCTAAATTCTCTCATTATAGCCACAACAGCAATATGTCCACTGTAGTATAACATAAAGCACAGCTGCCATATTGTTACACAACATTTCTACAGCAAGTTAGTAACTGGTACTTCTGTGAAGAAGGGGGTACTTCCACAAAGGCACATTGGAGGAAGACAAGATGAATGGTGTAGTACCATGGTATTGTACAGACCACACACATGGGGAATGTCAGCAAGAGAGGCACACAGCAATCAAGACATGTGGGTGAGGTAACACAGCACAAGGGCATAACGGTTACATATCCAGCTGTAAATGTGGCACGTTGTGGTAGATATCACAGCAGAAGGACAATACAGTTACATATCCAGCTGTTGGACAGGCACTTTATACTAATGAACACATTAAAGGGCATGAGAGTTACATGTCCAGCTATGGTGGAGCACATTATGACCTATGCTCACTGAGGTCAAGAAATCTTACAGATGGGAATACGTACCTCTAAATGCACACAGAGGGTGGGTGCATGAGCAGGATGCCCACAGCAAAACAGGCCAACACCATAGTAATACCTGGTTGCCACTCTTGAAAAGCCTATTACTGCTGTCATTATAGACAGGGGAAATGCTCATAGTAATGACAGTGAACAGGTACATTGGTGGGAAGGGGATAATGCACATACACATGGGTCAGCAAAGGCAGTGAGTGAGTGTGTGTGTGTGTGTGTGTGTGTGTGTGTGTGTGTGTGTGTGTGTGTGTGTGTGTGTGTGTGTGTGTGTGTGTGTCTCTTCAAGAGAAGGGTTTCAAAAATTCCCCACCCTGATGAGTTAAGTGTTCTGCCAGCCCAATGTACACAGGACATGTGTAAATAACACAAAGTATTTTATTTATTTATTTACATTTGTTGACTGGGAAAATCCGACTGGACACAGGTCCCTTTTTAGTGGAGGCCCGGGTAGAAAAGCTCCACAATAAAAATAACAATTAAAAACAACAATTACAAGTTACAAGAAGTACAGGTGGGTTTTGTTTAACAATAGTAGTAAACAGTTATAGTTCAAAAAGAAATCAAGTATTTAGTTAAATGGTACACTTGCATCATTGGTGCCATAAAGACTAGCAAGTATTTTAATAGCTATTTTAAAGTACTGCAGGACCAAGTGTGGCAGGGCTTGATGCAGGATATCAATGCTGTGGGCAGTTACAATAGGACCTTAGTACAGATGCAGTGAAGGGTAACTGATATGCCACTACATGTCAAGACATAAAAATCTTCCAAGAACATGTCCTACACAAAAGGCGAACCACCCACACATAAGCAAGTCACAGAGGTGGTACAGTTCCTGGTATCCCTGTCTGGGGTGGGTGAGCAGACCCCCATACCTGGAGGAAGGGTTACATTTTGTACATGGGGGGACAATTACACAAATGTCCGTAGAGGATGTACCAAGTTACTAAAAGAAGGTAGATTTCCATGGTGTACAGTGATTTCAATACGAGGAGGATATAGTCAGCAAAACACCTCTGCATACCACTTCCTGGGTACACCTGGGTTATGACTGAAACACCCACCCTGCACCACAAGGTAGAAGTGTATGCGCCCATATGGTATTCAAAATGTTGTCATATGATAGCATGGTTGCCACATTTTGGAGGTTCCAAGGCATTGGTTCCATTAGTGGACAGTTCAGCACAAGACGATGGGAATAAGGCTGATGTCAGCAGGTCAACCTGTAGCAGGGGATAATGACAATGTACACAAAGCACAGTCAGATGATATGGTGGTACTGTCAGCAGCACTAATGTTGGAGGGCTCACACCCCCTTCCATATACAATGGAATGTTGGAGAGTCAGGCCAGAGTTTCGGCCTTACCAAAATTTGATACTGGACAGACTGTAACTATCAGCCTCAACAAGACTACACAAACATCATCACTACAGACAGTATCTGTCACAGCTGGAGTTTGTCACCTGCATACACTGTAGAAAAGAGGCATGTTAGTGCCCAATGCCACCATGATGCAAGGTCTTTCGACAACATGGATACAGTAGTTGGAATCAATCAGTGGATATGTAGATTAGTGATCCAGGCACAGACCACTGTTGTATTTACTATGGCAGAATTGGCAAGTGCAGTGCAAAGCAGGTGCAATGTTGTGGATCAGCAGCATCACCTGCAAGACAACCTGTAGCATCTGTACAGCAACATGGCATATCTTGACGGAGAGCAAGCACTGCTACTCAAATCTTTGTTAGTTAACATGGAATTCCACTGTTGTGTCCATGAGCCAAACAGTGCCATTCTTCCCCTGCAAGACATGCTGGCTTTGGCTATGAGACAGTCCAGAAGTGTGGGGGGGGGCAAGGCCAGTTATACACAGATTACACATACCTTTCCAGAGACAAGAATGAATCGGTCACCTCTGGTCATAGCAGACAACACACTTGAGCATGTCTGGTCTCATGGTCATGGCTGAAAATGCTTCATAGGCTCCACCCATGGGATGCCTCATCAGTCCACCCACTCCCTGTCACACAGTTCTACATAAATCACTATCCCCCTGTTGTCTGACAGAGCACCACACCTATACAATAGTTGTCCAAGTGGAGGAAGCCAAACATCTCTTAGTTCCCAACATGGGAAACCAAATCCAGCCATCTCTACATACTCTAGAAGTAATATGATATCCCTACCATGAACTGTACCAAGCCTGAAACTGTAGTCAAAAATATTATGCATACCCTGCCTTTGGAAGATGCGATTCCTGACTCATCCTAAAAAAATTGTCCACTTATATTGCTACCACATCCATCTTACATGACCCTTTACCACATGACAGCACTGATGTCATCCAACATTGTGCTCTACATTACCTGTGCATTTTTTGATGACTGTAACATGCACATCCTGTAACCTGTGTGGGTTAGTTTATGTCCGATGCACACTGCAGCTACTCAATGCAGTGTGTTGCACAGCCTGGATACAATACATATGTACATCAGTTCTATTCTGTATTATCTATGTCATGGCCCATAGTTGTAGACCAGATGCTATCTCTTTTCATTTCTACAATGTACTATTCCCACCTCTGCCTAGCATCAGGTACCACTGTAGCCTGCTACTCTGACCAATAGGTTCCAGACTCCTACTTGGATGCTGCAACAGGTCTCTTACGAAGCAATGCAATATTTATGTTGCTGTATCGATTTGCAGAGTACTACACTACTCAAGATGGCACACACCACAGATATGTGGCTGTAATCCGCAGCTGTATACTGCAGCAAGCTGCCATTAGATGTATCCAAGCACCAGAACCATTCCTTCAGGAGTCCAATGTCCCATGCCTCTAAATGTGCAGTGTTGTAAACAATCTCAACCATGGTCTGTGAGTTGAGTTTCATATATGGCCTGTGGACTGCTTGACTTGGGACCATTTTTACTAGTGTGTGTGTGTGTGTGTGTGTGTGTGTGTGTGTGTGTATAAACATACATATATTTATGCACAGATGTATACATATGGTAATGTCTACAACTACCGACTACATGACTCTGTGGGAAGTCACCCTATATGAAATGTTGGGAGAGGTCATGCATGTGCCAGATATGAGAGTGATGGAAACAGCCTGCGTAGCACACAAATGCATTGTATATAACACCATGTGCTCATCATACCACCTCACAGTTGGAGTGGAATCCCTTATAGCTGTCACACAGGTGGATACTTGATGGTAGTGCAATCAATGGTTCTCAGGACCTCATGGAAATTGGCTATGCTATAAAATGTCTGCATAATGTTAGTTTTCTGTCTGTTGTTTTTATAAACCATACATACTGTTCCACATGCTGCAGCAACTCATCATGGAACTGGTGAAGGACCAGAGAGGTTGATGTCCGTGAAATTCCTGTTGTGTCCCCTGCTAGATGCTGAAAAGTCCCTGCAACAAGGATGATTAATGCTACACAGACCTTCATGTCAACAGGAATGGGGAACCCACACATATCCCTGAACTCCATGTGCAGGTGTTGTATGTCTACTAACTACCACATGGTCTTCTCATGGTAACAGCAGGAATGGGGAACCCGCACATACCTCTGGACTCCATGTGCAGGTGTTGCATGTCTACTAACTACCACATGGTCTCCATATTCACATGGTAAAAGTCAAAACTGTCATGGAGGTGATGTAGTATGTTAAATGCCATCCACTTGTCTGCAGCTCAGACAGCAAATGATTCACAACATTATGGGTACTGGCTCTCAAGATGGCCACTAACACTTGTTCATCTGTAGCTGCCACCACCACTATCACAGTAATGCAAGTATAGCTCATGTACACAGAGGTTTTCTAGAATTCAGAATGGATGTATTCCATGAACTACAGTGTGGAAGTCTATGAATTAGTCTGTCACGTTGCCCTTAGTCATTTGTATTTAGGCCTTCATTTGCATGACATTATGAAAACATTTGCTTACCATAAATATTGCATTATTTTTTCCATAATGGGTCCATGTTTCTTGTGTATATCAGTCATCCTCTTCCTGTGCATTACTGCTTTTCAAGCCATTTCATTTAATATGTGCTAAATGTTTCTGAATAACTTCCTTTTTTATTTCAATTCCCACCGAAGTTCTAAACTTCTGAATTTCTAACTTTTGCAAAGCTGATCATTGTCAAGTATGACAACATCAGCTATAGCCTACCTCACTATTATAGACTTTAATAAACTAAATACACTTGCACACACTTGCACTCTATTTATGCCAGTTTTATTATCATCAAAGAGAGCTTAAGACTACTGATCTATCCAGATGAGATACAGATTTTCTTTGAAATGTAATAAATCTGCTCCACAGAGAAAGATGCCATTCATTACCAGGATTATTGTGAAGCATAACAACTCATAGCTTGTCTTTCTGGACTAGTGTTATGGTATATAGTACAAATGGCATAATTCTACAGTACTTGTTCTGTTTGACTAGACGTCATTTTTGTCCAATATATTATCCTTCCTGTGTTTTTTAACAGTTTGCCATTCATAGATTGATTCATGTGTCCTTTCAAAAATCTGCCTTCCCTGTTGAGTGGGAACTATTACTTTGTAAACTTTGAATATTAAGTCCTAGACAAAACCTAGTTCTTCTTCATTCTTAATGTTGCCGCCAGGTCAGGATAAAACAAGTGAGCTTCATGGGTTCTTGTCCAATCAGCTTTATTGTATGCAAACATCATAAATGAGGTTAAGTAACTTTAACTTATAAACAGATTAGCTATCATACACACGGATGTTAACATTCTGGCTGCACCTTCAAAATGGCACTGAAGCTAACACGTGCTTGGTATTTATACCCACACACAGATCCTGGGAATGCTTCTTAGAAGTACAACACACCTGCTATTCCACATCCTCCCTCTTTCAGAAAATGTGTTAGACATCGTCACTGAAATTAATGAACATGCAATTTACAAAAAATGAATTCCATCACGCAACTATACAAAGCTAGATACATATATACAACTACATCCAAGTTGCTGTGTATTTCACACTAGGCTTTGAAATGTGACCATATCGTATGACAAAATTTGGGATCTGGTTTAGCAACTGGGATCATCTCTGCTGACTGTTCAGTCTTAGGAATACTGGAATCATCTGCCAGAACAATATCAGGAGTCAAGAGATGTTCTGGAACAGGAATATCAACTGGATTGCTCCGAGAGTTAGAGTCATTATCACAGGTTCGATGCTGCGATATCGGTGCTGCTACAGGAAGAGGTCTGCAATTTCTCCTGTACTTCACACCCTCGGATTTAACAAAATAGGATCTTGGCTCTGCACAAATACTCGTTACGTGACCAATCTAGTCGAAACCTTTCGCTGTTTGTATCCTCACTGTCTCTCCTTTTTTCAATGGACAAAGAAATATGCTCGACTTGTCATAGCTGGACATTTGGAAAGAACGCTTTCTAGATAACTGGGCTTTGATTGCTTGGTTGTTCTTAGCTTTAGGTCTCAAGAACTGATAGGAAATGTTGTTCTGGTTTGCCTAGATAAAAGTATCTGAGCAGGTGAGTCAAATATATCATCACTGGGTATGTTTCTGAGATTGAGTAAGTTCAAAAAAAACAAACACTGGTATTATCACACTTGACTTTTCAAGTTATTGCTTTGCACTCTGTACTTCACATTCAGCAAATCCATTCCATTGTGGATACTCTGGACTACTAGTAACATGTACGAAGTCCCATTCTCTGTCAAATTACTAAAACAATTGGTGACTTGCATACCATTGTCAGAGATTAATTTCTGTGGTCTACCGTGGACTGAGAAATGGCGCTTCAACTTAGTAATGACTGTAGTAGAAGCTGGATTAGGTAGCAAAACAATCTCAAACCAATATGAATAAGAGTCTACCAGTACTAAGTAATGTTGGTTGTCCCATTCGAATACATCAGTAGCTACAATTGACCAAGGTAGATCATGAATTTGACTTAGCTGAAGTGGCTCTCTTTGCAAGTACTATTACATACTGAACAGGAAGAAAGTACTCCATCAACATCTTTCGCTAGAGAAGTCCAGAACACTAGCTCTCTTGCTCTTCTCTTAGTAGATTCAGAACCCGGGTGACCACAATGCAAAATCTGGATATATTCTTGTAAGAAAGCAGGAACAACAATTTTAGGACCTTTGAAAATAATGCCATCTTCCATCAACAACTCATCTCTGTAAGGAAAGTAACATTGCACTTCTGGTGGTACACTTGACTGCTTTGACAGTTATCCAACACTGATATAGTGATCAAGCTTCTGCAAAACTGGATCAGTCATTGTACGATCTCTTAGCTCATCAAGTCTTTTGGTAGAAAAATGACTCACTTCCATGACATCAAAGTCAAAATTCTCTGCATGAAGCTGTATTTCTATACGCTCTGGATAAGGTATCAGCCAGATAAAGAAGTTTGTCTTTCATATAGACAATTTTGAAGTTGTACTTTTGCAATTTGAGCATCATTCTTTGTAATCTCTCTGCAGCTGAATTCATAGGCTTCTTTAAAATAGTGACCAAAGGTTGATGATCAGTTTCAGTCTGGATTTCTCAACCATGGATATAATCATGAAACTCAGAACACGCAAACACTATTGTTTTCTTCCTTGCTGCTGACTCCTTACCTGCGTTCCCTCAGCTTGCTCTCTATCAGTCAAGTTTGTCTTTTTCATCTTCATACTGACAGCGTACTGTTAAAAGTCCTGCATGCTTCATTAAAAGGTTGCAGCGAAACTCGCTCATCACACAACTCTGTTCTCTTACCTTGCAGTATCGCCTTATCTGCAAAGTATGTTGAATTAGTTTTTACATTTTACAATATACTTATTTAAGGCATTATCTACTGTACTCTCTAGCAAGTTGGTATGCTGTAAAGTAGCTTGGCAGCAAGGACCCCCCCCCCCATTTCTCCCATTTCTTAATAGACTGCCTGTTAGTTTCAACAAATTTATGTCTATTACATGCTGGACTCTAGCCTGTTTTAAGATATTTCTTACCAGCCTGTGTTAAGATATTTCTTACCCAGCCTGTGTTAAGATATTTCTTGCCCAGCCTGTGTTAAGATATTTCTTGCCCAGCCTGTGTTAAGATATTTCTTACCTGATAGTACTACACAACAAAACCTCCTATTCTTACTATGAACTGTACATAGCCTTATTCTGTTAGAGCTTTTAGTGATTGTGCTTGACTCTGGGCTTGGCTCTAGCCACACCTACACAGAGTGCTCACACCTACACAGAGTGCTGTAAACTCTCATAACCCCCATCCCACCAATTAGACCTCTGCAGGAGGTGATATTACCTACTGGGACTCCAGGCCCCATTTTCAAACTGTTTTCTTCCTTGCTGCTGACTCCTTAACTGCATTCCCTCAGCTTGCTCTGTAAGTTTTTACTTGTTTACCCGTTTTGTTCTGCACTTCTCCCTACAGCTGCACATGTAATTAACCCTTCCCACTATGGTCCAGGAAATAACCCCTAAAGGACTTCCATTACGGAACACTACCACAACCTTCTAAGGAACTTCCAAACTATAGCCCCCCATCAGGATAAAATATAAAGTGTATGTACTGCAATCTTTTACTAGTGCTCACCACCGTGGTGCCTGTGCTTTACCCCGCACTTGCCAAGCAGCCTACAGCGGTCCTTAACTCCTTTACCTCCTATGCTACCTCATATATATTTTACTACTAGGTGGCACTACTCTCCCACTTACTGATTAAGATCTCCTAAATCTATTTTTCTTCTCTCCCAAGCTATCCCCCACTCCCATTCATACTTGCCCCACTGGCCTGCTTTGACTTGACTTGAGCTGTATTTCACCAGCTTACTCCCCTCAGCCTCGTTTTCCCCTGCTGTCGCTGTACTTCATTCACAAAGCACACTTTTCTGCTTCAGCTGTCTGATTGGTTTCAGCCAGCCACCTTCTCTTTAGCTCTTCCCTCTCCGTTTGCCCTACGGGCTCACTCCATCCCCAGTACTTCTACCTTTATTGGAACCCTAAACCCCTCCCTCTCTATATCAATCAATCACCTCCTCCACAGCACCACCCCCTTTTCTCTCAATCAATCACCTCCTCTACAGCCCCAACCCCTTTTTCCTCCACCTCCCTATCTCAGTCACTCATCCTCTCCCACCTAACTCCCTAATTCATTTCCCACTGCTATATCTTTACACTTATCCACCATGCCTGGACTTTTACCTCAAACCATTCTCACCCCAACTATCTGCATTTTAGTCTTACTTCCTTTATATCTCACTGCATCCTACTCCCACAACCTACTCCACCCACCCTTCCTATCCTATCCCCCCATTCCCAACCTCCTTTCTTATCACTCAAAAACACACTTCCACAACATATCTGCTTCACTAGTTCAACCCAACCCACTCCACTACTTCAAAATAAAATTATTTCCTCCTCAACTAAGTACTACACTCCTAAGCTAATACTTTACTTCCCACAACTACTTAACACCAAATCAAAAATACTACTACCGTTCCTCAACTAGCTCTCCTTAGCTGGAGACATACACCCAAATCCTGCACCAAACACTACCTGTACTGCTAATCTGCCCACCTCAAAACTATAAAGCTAACTATAAATACCTCAAATTCTTCACCATTAATGCACAAATTTTAAGAAATAAAGTAACCCAATTCCATGCCTGGTTGAACTACAACCAACCTGACACTGTAGCCATTTCAGAAACATGGCTAAAACCTCACATTAGTGACTCTGAAATCATTCCTCCTGGATTCCAATCCCTCAGACACGACCACCCAAGCAGAAAAGGTGGTGGGGTAGCCTTAATCTGCTCTAACCTACTATCCATCACTCCATACCCTAATCCTATTCCCACATTCAATAATGCAGAACTAGTAACAGGCCTGCTAAAAGTTAATAACCACAAAAGCATTTATATCATTGCTCTCTATATCCCCCCTGGTAACAACACCACTGCTCTGGAGGACATACTCCTCTGGACCTCAACCAATATTAAGCAGGAGACCTATATACTTGGAGACGTAAATATCGATTGGAATAAAATCAATAACCCCAATCACACCATATCCATTAATCTATTTAACTATACACAAATCACTAACTCCATCACCAGGCCCAATAAAACAAACCCCCCCAGGTACCACACTAGACTGGATTCTAGCTTCCCATCCCAATAAAATCTTAAACTCTGGCATCACACCCGACCCTAAATGAGACCACTTGCCAGCATTTATCTACCAAGCTACCCACTCCTCTCCTCACCTACACCAAGTCATCCACACACGTAACCTCACAAACTTTGACCCAACTACCTTCTCTAACTCCCTGAAACAAGCAAATTGGAACCCACTAAAACCCCTAGATAATGCCATAGAATTTTTCATCTCTTCCTTCTTAAACATCCTCAGCTCCCTAGCGCCACCAAGAACAAAAAACAGTTAAAACCAAATCCATGCCTTGGCCAACCAAAAATACCAAAATGTTTATGCTACAAAGAGACAAATCCTGGAAAACATACCATCAACACAAGCAGCCTGAAACTTTTCTTAAATATAAACAACTCCGCAACCTTGCTAAAAAACAAATCATCGGAGACAAAAAGTCCTACTATATTAAACTCCAATCTAACCAATCTAAAAGCCCAAAACAATTCTGGAACTCCATTAATTCTCTTCTCAACCCAGGTACCAAAAGCAACCCCTGCCCTGACACCAGCAAATCTGACCCTGAAATAGCCTCTCTATTCAACTCCTTCTTCACTAACTCCATAGCTGAATTGACCAAAACCTTCCCTAACAATAACCCCTCCCCTCAATCTACCCTTTTGTCATCACCACCTACAACACCCTCTGCCCCAACCCTCTGCCTATATTCAACCTTAAACCCATCTCAACATCCTATATAAAAAAGTTACTCTCCAAATTAAAACCTTGCTCCAATGCCCCTGACAATATCCCATCCTTTTTCCTAAAAATAGCCACAGATGGTATCACTCTTCCCATTAGCTTCCTGATCAATAGATCCATGCTAGAATCTTATGTTCCCAAACTATGGCACACTGCCTTCATTCTACCTCTCCATAAAAGAGGCAAAAACAATAAGATCTCCAACTTCTGCCCCACAGCCATCCTCTCCCAACTTCTGCCCCACAGCCATCCTCTCCCCAATTTCCAAAGTACTACAAAAATGCATTCACATTCAGCTCGTGCCATTCTTAGCCAATAACCAACTAATCACTCCAACCCAACATGGCTTCTGTCCAGGCCATAGTACAACCACTGCACTTCTCTCCTTCCTAGAGACAAGGAATCTTGCCCGGGACTCTGGAAAAATAGTTTCTACTGTTCTTATAGATCTGTCCAAGGCATTCAATACCATCTCCCACACCCATCTCCTAAAACATCTCTCTGACCTTAAGTCTCTCCCAGAATACCTTATCCTGGTTCTCTAGCTACCTCTCCAATAGATCTCAAGCTGTAAAATTGGGGGCAGGCACCTCAACCTTCCTTCCCACCCCCACTGAGGTTCCCCAGGGATCCATACTCAGTCCAATGCTGTTTAACATCTTTATTAACAATTTCCATAAAGCCATACCCAATACCAAAATTGTACAATATGTAGACAATTCCACATTAATCTGCAGTGCCACCAACCTCCCAGAGCTTCAGACACTGACCCAAGCTGCTTTCTCCACCACTGAAAATTGGATGCTTCAGAATCACCTCTCACTAAATGCCACTAAATCCAAAATACTATTATTCTCTCCCTCAAAAGCTTCCCCTCTTGATAAAAACTCATTCCAAATCATTAGCCAAAACAACTCTACTACAGAGGTTGTTCCCTTTGCCAAACTACTTGGGACCACTATTGATGAACACCTAAAATTTGACACACACAGCCAGCAAAACATTAAGAAAACCCATATAAAACTTGGTATGCTATACAGGAATATCCAATATCTCTCTCCTTCCACCAGACAAACGCTTGCCACTGCCTATCTACTCCCCTCACTAATGTATGGCGCTCCTCTATTAACTAACTTATCTGCCACACCCACTTCAAAATTGGAAGTCTGTTATAAGATTTCTAAATTTGTCACCAAAGCCAAATACTCCTCTCATCACTGTACTGCCCTTAATTTTATTACACTGGCTTAAACTTTCCAACCATCTAGACTATCTTCAGATTACCACGGCCCACAAACTAATCTTTCAACCTTCTAAGTGACCTGCTCTATGCAACATGCTTTTCCCCTACACCCCTCAGAGAACTCTCAGATCTACTCACCAAAACCTAATCTGTGTCCGAAAACCCAATCGCCCTGCTGGTCAATTCCTGCTATACTTTTCCTTAGCAAAAAATGGAATTCTCTTCCATCCTCTCTAAGGACCTGTGCAAACTTTGAAAACTTTAAATCTCAGTTACATTTCTACCTTTACTCTAACAGAAAATGCAACTGCATTCTCCCCACCTAGTCCTATAATTCGCTTTCCACCTATAAACCCCTCTCCAGCTATGATTACTAGCCTCTCTAGCTATGATCTATAGGCTACCACACATATGTACATACTGTAAATATCAAATTTGTACCATGTACCTAAGAATTTACACCTACTCTCTAACATGAAATGTAACTGTAAATTGTTCATTAATAATTAATGAATAATTGTCTGTATCTAAAGATAACATGTACCTAAGAAATTACACCTGCTCTCTAGCATGAAATATAATTGCAAATTGTTCTTCTTTTCTATATTGTACCTGTATCTAAACTTTGTAACATGGAGCTTTTCTCCCCAGGCCTCCACTGAAAATGGGCTCCCTGAGCCTAGTGGACATCCCTGGTCATCAAACTGGGAATAAATAAAATAAATACATTGCCAAAAGTTCTTTCACAATTTCAGCATACTGCATCTCAGTCTGTGTAAGTGTTCTAGATGAGTAGGCTACTGGCTTTCCTTATTGGAAAATAACTGCACCTAAACCAAACTGTGAAGCATCACAGGAAAGAGTGTTTGGTTTGTTGACATTGTAGTATCTCAATGTTGTGGGTGTAGCAATTTTGAACTTCAAATGCTCTCTGGTGCTTGTCTAGCCATGACCAAGTAACAATTTTTCATGTGAGCTCTCTCAAAGGCACTGTCAACTCACTGAAATCTGGTATAAACTTGCTTAAGTAACTGACCATACCAAGAAAATGCTGTAGAGCTTGCACATTACCTGGTGTTGGCATCTCAAGAATGGCTGCTTGCTTGGACAGGTCTGGTCTCCAGCCCATACATGTAAACAAATGACCTACATATGTAAGTTCTGGTAGTCAGAATTTGCACTTCAGAGGACTGAGCTTCCAGTTCACTTCATGTGCTCTGTCTAGAACTCTGTTAAGATTTCTGTCATGCTCTATGTCACCATTGACTCCGACCAACATATCATCTACTATTATGGCACATGGATAACCCAAAAAACATTTGCTCCATTGCACGCTGAAGACTTTGCTTGCAGAATTTATTCCAAATGGCACCCTGAGGAATCTATGTCTTCCAAATGGGGTACTGAATGTAGTCAGTAACAAAGATCTGTGATCCAGCAACACTTGCCAAAATGAACTCTTTGCATCTAAGACAGAAAAAACAAACAGTGGCATTCGGCTTCAGGGGTGCAACCTTTTTCTATGCATGGGATGGTACAGTCTCTTAAATGCTTTATTCAAATCTCTTGGGTCAATGCATACTCTGATTTTATCTGAGCCTTTTTTATGAGTTACCACCATGGACGACACCCATTCGGTAGGTTCAGTAACTGGACAAATTACACCTTGTTGCACCATTTTGTCCAACTGACCTTTGACCTTATGCTGCATAGCTCTTGGAACTCTTCTTGCTGGTCTGACTACTGGACTGATTTCTGGGTCTAATTTCACGGAATGTACAACTGGAAGTTTGCCCAATCTATCATCAAAAACAGCAGCATACTCTGAAAAAAAAGCATTGGTGAAGCTGGGACTAGGACATATGCTTATCTGATGAATTTCTTTGGTAAAAGAAAGCAGGTTCATATTCAAACTGTCTCTGAGAACCAATAATGACTGCACTGGTCTTTGAACCACATAGAACAATAGGCTATAACATGAAATCACTACTGAGCCACTGGTTTGAATTTCTTCATCTCCATAAGCTATAGGTTTGGCACAACTAGTCACATTAAGTTGTTCACCAGCTCGGACCCTTGCAAAAGTCTCTGCAGACATAATATTACACTTTGAACCAGTGTCTACTTTAAGCTTGGTGGATTTACCATTGATCAGGACAGTTCAAAACACTTCATGTCATGTCAACAAATCTACTACATCAATCTTTTCACCAATTACTGATGCACCATCTACACAGAAATCAGACTGATGCAGGTCTATTTGAATAACTTGCTTTTTGGCGTGACCCTTCTTGGTAACTGTGTGAGGCTTACCTGAGTTATAAAATCTTTGAAAATGGTTCCATTTCTTACACTTATGACAACACTGACCAAATGTCATGCACTTTTCCCTTCTGGACTCATGGTTAGCACCACAACTGTGACAGTTAATAATAAAGCTTGATTTGGGTTTTGCTGATTCACTCTTATGCTGTACTGAGCAACATCTGTTTTGCACTAGGTACCCTTGATTTTGCACTGAGCATGCTACTTTTAACTGAACTGTTCTTGGAATGTACTAGAAGACTATGGGTTTTACCTAGAAGTCCTGCAGGGGTTGCTGCCACCACATGATGCATGCTGTCTACATCAGCTCTGGAGCCTACTGAAACCATGCTCTTATCACTAGCAAGCATATTTGTGTGCCTTTCTGTAACTTCATGAATCTGACAAATCTCAGTGGCTTTACTCAGTGTTAAATCACGGTCATGAAGCAAAATCTTTCTCACAGCACCATTGTTAATACCACACACACACACACACACACACACACACACACACACACACACACACACACACACACACATATGAGTCTGTCCTTTATTAACTCATTCTTTAAATCACCAAACCTACACATTCTAGCTTTGTTTCTCAGGTCAGTAATATAAACTGCAAAAGTTTCCCCTTGCTTTTGATCTCTCATGTAAAACAAATGCCTCTCTAGTGTAACATTAGTCTGAGGGTTACACATCTCTCTGAATTTGCACTCAGGTTCTTCCTCAATTCAGCGTGCACAACAACATGATGAGTTTCTCCTTCCCCTTCATACACTGCTGGCTCATAGACAAATGAACGTTCCCTTTCAATGGCTTCTGACCCTGCTAGATTCAGCAAAATAAATGCCCTGGTATGTGCATCTTTATCATAATAAGCTGCTTGTACAAATATATCGTATTCTTGCTCAAATATTCTACAATTCTCTGCAATGTGCTGATCAAACACAAGTGGTTGCGGCTTGCGAAATCTCTCTGCGATATTGATATATCTTAGTGAAAATTCCTGCAAATATGCAAGAACACACACACTTGTACATACATGCATACGTGCTTGAAATTTATGCCAGTACTTGTAACAACACAACGAGCCTCTGTATAACTGAATTTCATGCAATAAGTTTCCTGGGTACTGTAATACTTTGAAATTTCTTTACTGTAAAGCCACTTGCTTTGAAATTTTTTTTTTACCATACAATCCATTTGTCTTGTAAAGGCATTATTTTATTGTATGAGCCTTTGTCTTGTAATCGCTTTAATGCCATAGCCATTTATCAACATTTTAATGCCAAAGTCATTTTCATCATTTTAAGAAGCAAGTCAAACTGCACAGTGCAAATAAGCTGAGCAATAGGCGCTGAGGGCAAGTAACGAAGTAACTGCACTTTGCAAATACACTATTTCAAAGCAATGGCACTTTATGAATGAACTGTTTCAAAGTAATTGCGATTTGTGAATAAGCTATCTCCAAGTAATGGCAATTTGTGAATGAATGGCTTCTGAGTAATGGCACTTTGCGAATAAACTGCTTTGAAGTAGTGGCAATTCACAAATAAACTTTTTGAAGTAATTGCAGTTTGCAAATGTATTGGGCAGAAGAAGCTCAGAGTGAGAAACACCTCAAAATAACTGCACTTTGCGAATAAAGAATACACAGCACACTGGAATCTCCCCAAAATGGCTGCACTTTGCCAAACAACTCTGTATAGTGTGAAAGACACTATGTAATGGCGCCACTATGTGAGCAGACACACCCAGGCACAAGGAACTTTTCAAAATGGCTTAACATGACTGCACTTCATGAAATAGTTGCACTTATCCCACAACAAACTCTTCAGAATTAATGCACAGCAGTAAGCACAAACTGCAAGCACTTTTACACAATTTGAGATACTTCAAACAACTCTGGTTATGCTATTGAAGGCTTCAATCAATGCGAAGTAGCAATTTGCACCAAACACAGTAATTTGCTCAAAAACATGCAGTCGCCTTTGCTTTATTTATACTCAATGTGCCTTTTCTGCCCTTTCTATTATAGTCATTTTGCTCATTGAATCTCTTAATGTGCCTTTTATGCCCTTGTGTTACATTCATTTTGCTCATTTAATCTCTTTTCAAGTCCATTGTATTTTCTTGTGCTCATTTCAACAATAAACATGCTAATTTTACAATTCTGAGGCAATTCTGAGCCCATTCTGTACTCTTCTAATGCTCGTTTTATCAAATAACTCTGTTCCAAACATTTTGTCTTATTAATGAGCTCTTTTCTAGTTCTTGTTTGCTTAATAAACTTTTTGGTGCTATTCGTTTGCTTAACAATATGTTCTGTGCCCTTGTAATCCTCCATTTAACCACTTTCAATAAATAAATAATTTGTGCATGTTCTCTTGAGCTTTCACTTGTCTCTGGCCCTTTTTCGGTCTCGATTCTTTTAGTTTGCCTTTGCCATTACCTCTCTACCTTGTGGCTCTGAAGAATGATCTTTGCAATCCCGGTTCTGACACCATGTCACTTACCAGGTCAGGGTAAAACAATTGAGCATCGTGGGTTCTTATTCAAGCACCTTTATTGCATGCAAACTCATCATAAATGAGGTTAAGTAACTTTAACTTATAAACAGATTATCTATCATACACATGGATGTTAACATTATGACTGCACCTTCAAAATTGCACTGAAGCTGACACGTGCTTGTTTTTTACATGCACACACAGATCCTGGAAATGCTTCTTAAAGGTACAACACACCTGCTATTCTACACATAACAAAGGAGTTTTATACATCTCATTTATCCACACCAACATCTTTCAGTAACTGCATCTCTAAAACAGTGTCAATACATATTTGAAATTCTCTTACTTTTTTCTGTGTCATTGGTAACTGTGAAATTACCTAGAGAACCTCTATTTATAACTATTCTTTTTGCTTGTCTGGTAAATATGATCTATTCAATAGATTTGCTGTGAAGCTCCTTACCCAGTCTGTATTTCACTTTCAGATTACACTTTTGTAGATTTATGTAATACTGTCTGTACTCTATGGCATACTTTCTACAATGAATTTTTGAATATGCTTTGCAAGGGTTTGTGGCCCATTTTGATCTGCACATTTTTTTTACCATACCCATAATTTGGAATTTATCTCATCATTACATCACTGTCAACAATTCTTTTCTATTAGGGTATCTCTTTTCTGCATATGTGAAAGCTCTTGAGCCAAAAGCAAGTAGACTAAGTAAACTATTTTCTTATAGAATCACAGCTTCTATATAATTCTGGCTGGCATTTAACTGCAAAACAACTGTATTACTCACATCACAGTATTTTAACTTTACTGCATCCATTACTGGTTTGTTAAACATCAAAAGTACTACCTCCCTGTTCAGAGTTCCACTCCTAAACCACATGCTGTGCTAACTGCATTAATAATGTCTGTTTGGCTCAGGAATTTATACAATTGTACTGTCTTTTTCTACAGCACTTCAGTCCCTCTGACATCAGAATATGAGCAATGTACTTCAGACTAGCGCTTGTTTTACATCTGCTCTAATTTAACTTGAAACTTTTCTGTCCCAATTTAACAGCTGCGCCAGTCTCTGTACTAGTGTGATCCCCATATTAACAGCTCAACAATTATGTTTACAAACCTTTTTAAACCCTCAGTAAGTTATATAACAGCTGTTTAGAACACTCTGCTGCTAAAGAAACACCACACAAAAATGTAAGAAATCTGTACCTTCCTAGCAGTTTTAGAAATGTGTACATTTTGTTATCTTAGTATTATCTGCCTGGCTAAAAATAAGTCCAAAATGGTGAGTCAACATTGTAAGTCCAACTCTTCTCATGAGATACTGAGAGTTAACATAGCATAACAGCCATGGGAGCCAGAATCATTAGCGGGAGGGGGGCAAGAGCTGCCCCCACCTTCAACAGTTGCCAATGTACCCTAAAACTGCTGCCAGAGTAGCAATTACATGAAAACATTCACAATGGCATTTATTTGTTTTATTTATTTATTTATTTTACATTTGTTGACCAGGAGTAGTCTGACTAAGCTGCAAATAGCCCTTTGGGCCCGGGGAGAAAAGCTCCACAGAAAGGTACAGTACAAAAAAAGCAATTACAGTGATAATTACAATATTTGCTGGTATTAAACAACATTATATAAGTTACAAATATTTAAAGGTAATCATTTCTAATACACATAATGTGAGATATAATTATATTATTACAGTAAATAGAGTGTTGGCATTTCTAAAATAATCGCAAGCTCAAGGAGAAAGAAAAAACAATTTGAGTAATAAATCATCTTTTTTTTCTGGTAGCCCGAGCTCACGGTTACCATGGAAACGCCTATGCAGGAATTTTGGACAAAACTAAAAATAATGGGAATGAAGGCTCAAAAACAGGGACACTTTTAAAACATTTCTTATTCATTTAAAATTTTAATAGAGTAGGTTTTGCATCAATGTGCATTTTTCTGAACAAAAGAATTGTGAAACTTTAATGTCTGGCATTAGTGACTATCTCTTTGCATACCTTTCAAATTTTAATTAAGAATTCTGAACAAAGGACTTTCCAAGATGGCTGTACACTGACCAACAACTTAAATTTACCTCTCCCTTTTAGTAAATTCAGTTACTGGCTAGTAAGTACAGAGCTTGGATGCCAGCAAAGAAGAAACTAAGAGAGCATGAAAGAAAATTAACTAGAAATGTTGAAGAGAAAACACTAACTGGGAAGAATCCTGCAGCTGTTCAGCAAAAAGCAACTCAACCTCCAGCTTTAGTGCAAGACATGGATTGCAATAATCTAGAGGAAAAAATAAGTCAAATGTGCTCAGAGCAGATTACAATATACGAAACAATGAAGGTGTATATCAACTCAAATAACAAAAGGCTGGAAAAAATGAAGAAGCTTTAAACAGATAATCAGATGGATTGACAACTGCAAAAATCAGGTCAAAATGAAAAGGCTGCCTGATTATGCGATTGCTAAAGAAGAGATGATTCAAAAAACTATTAGAATATCAGGACAGGGCATATAGGGAAAATGAGATTTTCTGCTGTATCAGAGAAACTTAAAGGAAATGACTGTATTAATTTTATGAAAGCACAAATAAGCAACTGGACTGGTATTCCACAGCAGGAACTGTTAATTGAAAGGGCACGCCGTATGTATACTCCAAATTTGGCCATGTGAAAACAGAAAACAGATAAGACCTGTATTAGGAAAGATGCAAACCCACCGACTGAAAGAGCTGATCTTAACAAGGACTGTGGCAAAATGGCAAAGTGCTAAAGGTTGGAGACAGTACAGGGTTTTGACTATTAATTGTATACCACACAGAAGAGAAAAAAAATCATTCCAGTAATCAGGGAATGTCAAAAGGCAGGTGTGAGATTCAAGCTGCTGTATCCAGCTGTCTTCAGAATATTTTTCCTGGAGAATCAAAATCATATTTTGATGCAGAACAGGCTAAGGAGGATATAAAAAAGTTTGTCCAACAAAAGTTGAGCCATAAACCAGAAGGGGATTTGGCTTCTCAATCTACTGATAAAAAGGCACATAGAATTTGCCAGTGAAACATTTTCCACTATCCCAAAGGAAAATGCTCGAGAGACAGAGAAAACACACGAGTTGACTAGAAGAACCTGAGTACCTTCAAATTTAATTGGAATCTGTGGTTGCAAAATGGAGATGAACATGACCACCAGCACCATGGAAATTAGTGAATAAATATGAAACTGAAAAGCATCCATTGCATTTGTGAAATATGGATGTATAAGAAAAACTGGAAAGAGTGGGCTTTTGTTAATCCTGTTGGGAACCGAAAAGAGTTTGCCTCACTTCATGTCATTAATTTTTGGAAAAGCACTGAAGAGAGTGAAAGAGAAAGGAAAAGGATAAGTGTAAATAAAACAATTTCTGTTCTTAACAGTATTTCTAAGAAATTTTACACAATATAAATTGCATGTCTTATAGTAAACTATTTTTAATTGTTCTTGCATTTTTTTAGCATTAAGAAATGCAGGCATTACAGTGAAAAAAAGAGAAGAAGAAGAAAGGCTATACAAAAGCATGTTTAATTTAATAGGCTGTAATCTTGGGTTGCTGAGGTAGGGTTGGGCTGCTAAAGTAAACCGGTCATAATATATAAATAAAAGTCGTCATAATATATGTAGAACTGATATGCTTTCTCTTACTTTTGTTTAAGTAAATGATTGGATTAAGACCCTTGGCTTAATCTAATACGTTTTAACTAGAAACCAAAATATGAGAACACTAAATGTAAATTTTCCTTTAGCAATAAATGCTTCAGCTTGCTTTTCAGGCTGCAGCAGAGGACTACATGTTTTCTCTTACATTTCCAAGCTGATAATAGGGCAATAAAAAGCCAAAAGACTGTTTTTTTTACAAAGCTAAAAGTTAACATTTTCTGAAAGCATGCAAGTTGTTTTCACATCTAGGAGGGGAATAAAGATAAAAAAGAACTAACACCAATTAGTGTAAGTAGAAGCATGGTCAATAATATGTGTCTTAGCATGGGCAACCTCAATTTCATGTTAAATATGGCCTCTGTTAGCAGCTGTCTATTTGGGACAAATGTTCCCATTAGGAGGCTTAAACTTCTTTATTTGAATATATACATTTTATATGTGTTTGTATTAAGTTAACAGGTCATGGGGTTGTTCTGTGTTTTATTTATTTATTTATTTATTTATTTATTTATTTATTTAAGTTTTTATCAAAACAAAACCTTGTAAAATGTGACCTAGGTTCCAATGTTGATAAGAAAAAAAAACTTAACCTGCCAAACATTAATGGGTGCATATATCACAAAACCTGCAAATAGTCATTTAAAAAAACGGTCATATATAATAGGTGGAAATAATAACTTCTTATCATAATAGTGCTACATTCCACATTACCTTGGAATGTGAATGTTCTAACAGGTATAAAAGGAAAGAATGTTTAATTACATTAAGAAACATAAGATGCAAATAGTAATGCTACATGAGACACAATTGGAAAGAACTGACACAATGAATTTGATAAATAAATGATTGCAGGTTGGATATTCAGCAGAATACCATGGACAAAGGAAAACACAAGTATTTATATTCATTTCAAGAGGATCTCCAACACTGACAGAAGAGGAAATAAAAGATAACCATGGCAAACTTCTGGTAGTAGGGGGCTACTGGCAAGGATGAGGATTATGTTGGCATGTATTTATATTCCACTTAAAACTGATATTATTGTGCTTAAAATTTTTGAGAGACATAATCAGATTTCAGTAGGGACTATTACTTACAGGTGGGAACTAGAATTTGATTTGCAGCGATGAGGATGTACCTGGGGGCGCAGAAAGGAAAATATAACAAAAGATGGTAGATTTCTGAGACATTTTATTTATGTATTTATTTATTTAAGCTTGATGACTGGGGAAGTCCACTGGGCCATAAAGAGCCAGTTTTCAGTGGAGGCTTGGGGAGAAAAGCTCCAAGACATTACATTTTACATGTTACAGTAGAAACACAATAGTTCAAACAGAAAGGTTAAACATTAAGTTATAACACCTTAGTAGATCAACAATTAAACATATAGTTACTAGCCGTCAGTAGGTAAGGTGAACCTTGTGCATGGAAGAACTATCAGTATATTTATTTGGAAAATATAGGAGATAAATATTTTATGAAAATATTTAGTATGGAAGACATTAATTCAACAGTAGAAACTCAGAGAATTTACATATTACTTCCCAAGATAAAATAAACAGGCTAGACTAGACAGAAATCATATTCAACAGGAACATGTACATTTCACTAAAAACTCTGACACGCATCCAATAACTATTTCACATCATGGGCTAATAATTACCAAGATAAAATGCAGGTTATTGAAGTAAAGATGGGACACTGTAGCTTCCCCACCAACCTGTTAAAAAGAGAGAAATTTAAGGAATGGGAACTGCAACTTATTCAGGCGTTATTAGGGAAGATAGAAAGTACTCCATAAGTGACAGCAAGTAAGTGAGATAAAATGAAGGTGGAGTTTAAAAATAGGGTAAAAATAAAAGAAAAAGATCTGATTAAAAAGCAACAATTATTTAGAAGAACTGACAAAGGTTAAAGTATTACAGAATAAGAGGAATCTCACAGAACAAGAAGAGGCACAACTGCAGAGTGCTAAACAGAAAATAAGGAGTACCTGGATAATATGTATGAGTTTAGAATGATTTCCATTAAGCAACTGTTTTTGCCAATCCAGAGCACAAAAATGTTTGGCACAAAGATTTAGGCAACAGAAAGCAGAAAGAGCTATTGTCAAACTTAGGGAGCCTTTAACAAAAAGAAACAGATATCTTGTACAGGTATTAGAGATATTAAAGAAATAATGCAGACAAGTGGGGAAATCAAGAAAAAGAACAAATGGAAATATTTATGGAAGACTTAAACATGCCATGGTTAGACACAGATGGGGATCAACAATTAACAGTTAAGACTGGAGGAGATTACATAAAATAGTGACATATAATGAATCTGCAAAAAATTCTCCAGGAATAGATGGTATTCCAGCAATAGTTTGGAAGCTAGGAGGGAAGCAAATGATAAAGATCTGGAAAGTTTTAACAGTATTTTAAAAGTTGGGTAGGCACCAACATCCTGGAAAAAAAGCTGTGGTGGCTGTAATACCTAAAGACCATAAAGACCCATCCAATCCAGCTACAAAATAAGCTCATTTCAATTTTAGACCAGGATTATACAGATGCTAGATCTATAATGGGTAAAAGAATTGTAAAGGTGATGCCAAAATTGACAGAAAGGAATCACCATGGTTTTGTGAAGGGGAGGCAAATATTTGAAAACATTAACATAATGATGATGATCCGGATGTAAACAGAAAGTAAGAAAATACTGCTGCTGTTGGTGGGTCTTGATGCAGAGAAAGCATTTGACAGAGTAAGCTTGGATTTTATGAGTGGGGCAATTAAAGCACTTGCATTTCCTGATACAATAAGCTTTTAATTAAAAGGATATATGAGGTTATGGGATGTGAAAATTAAGGTGGTGGGTTCTTTTCTGATAAGTTGAGTCTGAACAGAGGAAACAGGCAGAGGTGTCCCCTTTCCATTTATCTGAGTAATATTTATAACCCCTGGCAAAGAAAATAAGGGACTCCGGCATTCAAGGATATAATTGGGATAGTGTTCAGGAGAAGTTGGGTTTATATGAAGATTCTCCCCAGGCCTCCATTGAAAATTGGTTCATTCTAAGTCGGACTTTCCCAGTTAACAAATGTTAAATAAAAATAAAAAAATAAAATAAAGTAATTTGCAGGTGATATTATTTTGTACCTAATGGAACCAGAAAAGGACATCTCATTGTTGTGGAACATTCTAAGACAGTTCCAGGTTTTTTGGGATATAAAATTAATGATGATAACACAAAGGGTATGGCTATAAACTATGGCCCAGTAATCAAGAAGCCTCAATCCTCACCACTAGCACCAGTTAGGGATGTCCACACTGGGATGACAAGTTCACACACAATAAAGTACAATTTCCCTAAAGAGCACATACAGACCACAGTCAGTCTGGGGCTGGTTTTTGCCTCTTTCACCAGATCCCCAATAAGACTCCCCACTGGCACAGCTATAGGGTTAAGATCTCAGCCGAGTGGTCAAGCCAAAACCTCCAGCACCCTCTCTGTCCAACCAGTGCTTCTTGTCCCTGACCAAGTAGTGACACAGACACAGACAGACAGACACAAACTTTGAGATTTTATTTATTTACAAACACACAGACACTCCTGGGGAAGGCTGGCACCGGTTTACTAGCTATACCCCCTTCAGTCCAGACTATAAAGGTAGTTATCACTGCCACTAACCACTACTTATCAGCTATTATAAGGCCCTTCCCAAAGGGTGACCAATTCTAATGTGTAATGTTACTATTATCCAAACGACAAGTGTGACCAATAGCAAGGCTATTGGAGTGGCCTATACAGTGTCACCAAATACACATGCAAGTACTCTAAGAGCGTAAATATCTCTAAACAAACCAGCCACAATTAAAATGTTTAAATATATTTAATAATAAATAATAAAAGAACAAAACAATACTCAAACCACACTAACTACAGAGTTCAGAATCACACAAAATATTTTAAAACAACATTGTAGGACAGTCTCAAATAAATACACAAAACATCTAAACTAATCTTTACTATATTCCTATCTATATCTAAGAGAAATCACTTTTCCCTAGTTACTTACTATTAGCAAGACACAGGCAGAAGTGCTGATGAGAGGATGTTTCCAGGTCCAAAGAGAAATATAAAATGCCCAATCTCTGAGAGAGTTCCCAAATTAATATCAAAACATTACTGCTGGGTCAGCTGGATGACATCACTTTGTCACCTGCCTTCAGTTCCCAGGTTAACAGAAACTTAGAATTTAGCACCTCTGTGTCAGAGGTACACATCTCTCAGAAGTTTGCCTAAAACTGAAAGTTGCAAAACAATTAAACACTTTTACATTTGAAACCTAGTAATTATTTATGTTTGCAGACAAAAGGAAAACCTCTGGCTTTAGACATTGTGTCTGCTTGCTGCACTGAAACTAAATTTTTTATAGCCCATTATAAAACACAACTTATTTTCCTGAAGTTTTGCAAGTTAACTTTGTATGTTCCAACTTCTGCTATTAATATAATTTATATACATTTCTGTTATTTACCAGTAGGGTACAATGTGGTTACATTCTTGAAGTTCAGTACATAACATACAGTTCAACACACACTTCTGCACCAGTAGTTTAATACCCACATAACAGAGTTCTCTTACATTTGTAAGACAAGCTTATGGATCATATTAATATTCACAAATGACATATGATTATTTATAAAATTCCAGATAGCTGGGCTGGCAGCATTTCGGTTTGTTACAATGTGAATAATTATAAAATTAAGTATTTAGGAGCATGGACAAAAGGGTTCTGTTATGATAGCTAAGGATATGTGGGAAAAGACTAATAAAAAGATAATGCAAAAAAATGAGAAACTGTAAGCTCTATAGATATGGACAGCAAGATACAAATAGTAAAAAAATGTTTTTAGTTCCTTTAGCTTTACACAAAGGTCAGACATATTTTATTAACCAGAGGAGAAGTTGTGCATAGTAATTAAAGATTTTAAAGATTTTATTTGGGAGAGGAACAGGGTAAGAGGCAGTGGAATAAGTTGATACTCCCAATAGAAGGATGTGGTTTAGGATTAACTGAGTTGAAGAGATATTTTAGAGCTACACAGTTAAGGCCATTATACATAACATAAGCAAAAAGCTACAATTCATAGTGGAAGGGGATGATGATGAAATAGGGGGGGGGGTAATTCAAGAAATAAGGAAAAAATGGGATTGTGGACCCAGATCCTTAAGGATAGCAACAGTCACAATGAATATTATATTCAGAAAGTAAACCAAGAAGTAAGCCAATACAGGAATGGAGAAAGGACAATCTGCTGATAGGGATTATTGCAATTAGGGGTACAGAGACTAGGCAAGAGAGGGTTGGAATTTACTGAAGGAAGCTAGCAAAGGAACAAAGATATTGGGAACACATAATTAGAAAGGGAAAGGAAATAGAATGGGAAGAGGCCAAGAAGATATTTAGACTGCAGACTAAAGACCATCTTCCCTATCAATGAGCGATATCAGAGTATAGACAAAAAGAAAAGGGATAGGGAAATCCTGAATGAAAGACATGCACCGGTTGAGTTTTTAATTGAATGTAGAACAGAAGCCACTGTTAAAAGAGGGATAATTAGTAGGGCATATAAAATATTGCATAACTACAGAAATCTATCAGAAGAGGTCAGAAAAAATTGGGAAGAGAGAGATTACATAAGCAATTCACAAAGAAACAATGACAGGACATAAGTATGTCTCTCAAATATGCAATAAAGTCAGGAAGACTTAAGATTTTTGCCTGGAAGTGTCTGCATAGATACTTTTATACCCCAAGAAGACTCCAAATAACTTTTCCTTGGGTAGATAGCAAATGTTGGAGGTGCAATGAGTTGACAAACTTTAAAAATTCCATACAGAGTACTCTGTTGGAAATACTGGGAGAGCAAATCAGTGTAACTAATGAAATTATTTTTTGAGCTGGGATACAGGATCTGAATTGTCTAGACACAACAAGGCCTTGTTAAGTTTAATTCTGGTGGCTGTCAAAAAAGCAATTACTAGAAAATGGAAATCAAAGTCTAAACCAACTACATTTGAAGTAGTGAATATTGTAAGATATAAAAGAACAGGAAATGGCATCTTTAGAATAGAGTGGGAGTAAATTACATTGCAAATTATGGGAACAATACATGCAGAAAAAATGTTTTGAAGGATGAATGAGGTTTTGAGAAGGAAAGAATTGAACAATGTATATAATGTTACTTTGATTACATGGTATAGAACAACATGTAATGTATAATGTCTGTAAATGTGAACTTGTTAATATGATTACTTTTATATAAATTTGAGTTTGCCTAATCAGTGTGTCACAAATGATAATTCAATATAGGGACAGATTTTAAATATTGCTCTTATAAACTTAGAAAGCTGCTAGAATAATAGGTTTTGCATTAGCATGCATTTTCTGCAGTATGTGATGAGTCAGACTCAAATGTCTCACTATTAACTAAGCAGAATTCTCAGTGGTTTGCTAGGAAAACAACTTTTATGAAGAACAGACCAAAAAATATGAGGCAATAATCTGGACATTCTGCAAAATTCTGGAGAGTTGAGAGGGGTGATACTGAGTGATTTACCAGAAAATCAAACATTTTACAAAGGAAAGGGCAAAATATGAGGCAAAACCAGGATGTTTTTCAAAATTCTGGACAGTTTATTTATTTACTGATTGCTATTTGTTTAGCAAGTGGGTTGGTCTATTGACTCTTCAACCACAACTCAGGACCAATAGAAATAAAGACAACAATTTATAGAAATAGAATAAAATATCACATTCACATTCATACTTTGGACAGCTGAGAGGTATGTTCTACAAAACACCCATCTAGAAAACTTTTTTCCCCATTTTTGCACATGGGGCTGGGGTGGCACTTCAACAGTAACAATCATCTAGAAACAATGTTCACACTGCCAGGTGGCTAGCCCTGCCACAGTTCTTT
The DNA here is from genome assembly GCF_019279795.1 of Protopterus annectens. Classification (NCBI taxonomy): domain Eukaryota; kingdom Metazoa; phylum Chordata; order Ceratodontiformes; family Protopteridae; genus Protopterus; species Protopterus annectens. Next base: position 1,200,597,471 of record NC_056745.1, read on the forward strand.
CATAACACACACACACACACACTTTACTTGTAGATCATACATTTGTGTACTTGCCATAGGTTGGAGCAGACCTGCTTGTTTACTGCCTTTCACCCACTGATTACCATGACAGGCTTTGGTTCTCCTGTCTAATATTTCTGTCAAAAAATTCAGTTTTAGGCAGAATTTCCTACAGAGGTATATTCCACTGCAGCTACACTGACTTCCAATATAGTAATCCTTTTGCAGTCTTTAATTCTTCATTCATTTTATTACAGCTACTTTATGCCATTTAGGATCATTATGGGGCTAGGCAGAGATTTATTAAGCCATAAAAAGAGTTTAGTTTCATAGAGATTTCATGGTCAAAGAATCTCATGACCATTCATGTCGTCAGTACTCTCCCTCATGCAGCACCTCCTTTCTCCAGAAGGCCATACCAGTAAAATGTATGAATATCCATCCAGTCAGTAGTTTAGGTTTTAAGTAAGACAGTGAATCACACTGCTTAATGTGAAGATGAAGTTTATTCCAAAGGTTTGGGAGGTGTTACCTCAGAAGCATGCCTCTCCACTGTGCTGCAATTATCTGATGGTCAAGACTTGGGTCCCTGGTCCTAGTATTTGTGGAGATACTGGACTTGCAGAGAAACAGGAGATCCAGGACAAATAGATCATTGTGCAGTAAGCAAGACAGATCTCCCTTCAACAGTCTATATTGCACTGAAAAAAGGGATAGAACTTCCAGCATATCTTGGTAGCTCAAGGACTTTAGGCCTGTGATTTTTAAATTTGGAACCTTTGGGGTTTTAAGTTTGCACTTTACTAACAGACCTTGCTTTTTTATTGTTATTAAAAATAAGTTTTCTTGACTATTGTTTTAAAATAACTAATTAACAGACTGCAGTTTTTTATTATAACCGACTGATTTTAGCATGTATAAAAAATCTTGTTTATGGAATACATACCCATGCTCTGATGAGGTCCACATATAGGACAAAAGCACTTGGCAATTGCATTTTTACAGTACTGTATCATATTACGAAAGTCTTGGTTTGAAAAATGTTGGTTCTCCAGCTTCTTTCTACACTTGACAGTACCTTTTTTTTGTGGTTCAATTGTTCATAGGTAGGTACTAGGCTATCTGCCTAAGGGCCTAAGTAAGCCTAGCCAACAAGGTTCCCTGGCTTACATCACCCAAGAAAGTTATTTTCCTGTGCCACTGTCAAGTAGAGACACATAAATGATTCCCGGGGTGTATTGCTTATTTACCATCCACTCATCAAGATTTTTCTTGAAGAGTGCTAATGAAGAACTTTGCTTGACATAGATGGGTAGCCTGTTCCAGAGTATGGGAAGTCTCTGGGACAGGAATCTATCCCTCCAGCATATCCTGTTTATTGTGGTGACAAAGTTTAGGTCCCTAGAGCATGTAGCTCAGACTGATTGGGATTTCTTTAGGTGTAGCATGTCCAACAGCTCTGGGTTTGACATAGCTTTATATGTTAGGCAGAGATCACCTCGGAGTAGGCGATATGCTACGGAGTAAAGCTGGAGTTTTTTGAGACAGTCAGTGTAGGGCATTTGTTTGAGGTCAGTAATCCTCTTTGTGAGGTACTTCTGTGGCCTTTCCAGCTGCTGCAGATGTCTTGTGCATTTATGTACTGTTTTATACTGATTTAACATTACTTAACTGTAAACTGCTTTTTCATACTGAGAGTTGTATTTTCTGTTTGTGAGTGCTCTATCCGAGCTTTTCTGTGCATTTTTGTCTGTTTACAGTTAAAAGCATTCGAGTCTGCTCCTTGATCTGTTTAAAACTTTTATTTAGTGGCTACAGCTAGGAACTGTAATTTTTCCCACCTACCCTCCCTAGTGTTGTGTGTTCTTATACTTGGTGGCTTTGCAGTTTCCCGCCCATACTATATATTTGATCTGTGACACTCCTCCCAGTCTAGTGTCATTAGTTCACTCAATCTAATAGAGAACATTTGTGAAGGCCAACCCACTCAGATTCTTAACGTTGAATTAACTTCTGTTCTAGCTTTCTTCATTTCCACTTTACTGGGAAAAAAAATTCTAAGCTTGCTTCCCCCCTTTCCTGTGGCAGGTCAGATACGGATTTGGTGTGTCCAGGACTGTTTCTAAGCCCACCCACCCCCACCCCACTTAACTGGGGTTAAACTATTCCTGGCGCCATAAAGTCTGTTCTTCAAAATTTCCCTTGCAACTAGCCATCTTTTTAGTTTTAGCACTCATCTGTTTCTTTGATCTCAGCACTTGTTCAGAACTCATTGTAAGCACTAAATAAGTTACAAATTACTACAGCACTCAACTTTCCTCACTTGTCTAGAGGAAAACAGTTTTAGTACTTAATAAATAAGCACCTATTCAGGCATGTCTAAAGGTCAGCTCCCGGTGTTTTCCCCTGTCTACCTGATGAATCTGGGCATCTTCAGACAATGCAGCAATTGCCTCATGTACACAGATAACCCTCTCCTCCTACCACCCAACACTACGACCTGTGAGAGATGCACTTATATAGCCAAACTGGAAGCAAAGCTCTCTTCACCAAAGACTGGCCTAGACAGTCAAGAAGAGAAGGTAAACAGTTGCACCGCACCACACTCATCACATAGTCCCTCAAAACCTACACCACCAAAACACACACACACAAGCACAAAACACACCCCTACATTCGCGGAGGCTCTCAGTACAAATCTGCCCAAACAACAGAAATCTCCAAAGCAGAAATGCAAGCAACCTCCACCCCCCAACACAACACAAATGGCACATAGCCCACATACTCAGTGTGCCACTCAACTACAGCCCATAAGGCATAACGTACCCAACACTCTAGTCATAGGTGACTCTATAATCAGGCACACCTATGTTCCACTCACCAGGCTAAACAAGGAAAAAGTTACTGTCAGCTGCCTGTCAGGTGCCAGGATCTGCTACATAATGCACGCACTCAGGTCACTCCACAACAAGTACAAATATGACTCTGTCATTGACCATGTTGGTGTGAATGACCTGAGATGTACCTCCCTGGGCTACATGAAAAGAGACATGGAGGAGTTCTCCGATCTTGTAGCCCAGGCCGGTATGACCCTAGCCCTGAGTAGCATCCTGCCATCACCCAGAATGACACCACAGTACAAGGACAAAATGAATGACTTTAACAACTGGCTACGCTTCTGGTGTCATTCTAAGGGAATCCAGTATCTGTCTGCCTGGGATGACATGATCGACAGACCACGCTGCTTTGCCAGAGATGACATGCACCTGTCACCCTTGGGATTCCAGATACTGGCAAAGGCTCTTGCCACCCCTATAGTGCCTTTTTAGGCAAGGTTCAAATGACAAATTCACCACCGTAACAGGTACAAGCAAGCAAAATCTGAGGGCAATGCTACTCAATGCTAGAAGTCTAAACCTCAAAATGCACTCACTCGAGGCACTTCTTAAAATGGAGAACATTGACATCTGTACAATGACAGAGACCTGGTTCAAAGCTTCAGAGAGCACCCCTGCATTACCAGGCTATAATTCATACCACACCTTTCGGCCACCAAACCCGGAACGAAACACTAAAGGTGGAGGCATGTCCATATTCATTAAGGATATCCACACCTCCAAGATAGTTGCTCAGCATAATGCATCCGAGATTATCCAAGTTCATCTAACTCTGGGCAAAACCGCAATCCAGATTGTAGCTTGCTACAGACCCCCCACCATGCCCCAGGATTCCCACTCCTCTTTTCTTGATGCACTGGAAAATATTAAGGTACAACTCAACACTCTAATAATGGGTGATTTCAACTACCCTACCATTAACTGGGAAAACTACTCGTACCAACTCTTTTGCTCAGCGTTTTCTGGAAATCATCAGTTCCAACGCCTTGGATCAACTTATCCACACCCCCACCAGGGGCAGCAATATCCTAGACCTGGTCATCACCAACATGGGTGACCAGAGTTCCACACCAGAGGTCAGCTCCTCGTTGGTCAGATCCAACCACAAGCTAATCACCCTAGACATCCACATCCCGCTCCCATCCCCCATTAGGAAAACAACTGTAAAAAATTTCTCCAAAGCCAATTTCACACTTCTTAAGACAGAGGTAGCAAACTTCATGACACCCATGCAGATGGACAATAGAAGTACGACTGCTGAATCCTACACAAATGCACTTTATAAGCACTTACATGAGTGCATGGATTGTGCTATCCCTAACAGAACCAAGATGCTATCCTCCAAAAAAAAGGAAGCCAATCTGGTGGTCTTCTGCCATAAACAAACTCTGCAACAGAAGAAAGAAACTCTTGCAAAAAAGAGTAAAATCCCACGATTGGAGGAACTCCCTGGTCAGCCTCAGTAAGAAGCTGAGATCCCTCATGAAATCCTCCAAAGCTAGTTATGAAAACAAAATTGCCACTGATTCTAAAGACAACTACAAAGCATTCTATAGCTATGTCAAAAATCTCAATGGCAACACTCAGATCTGCTCTGAGTTACAGCACAATGACACTAAATATACAGAACCAACTGATATTGCCAACATCCTGGCAGATAGGTTCAGTGCTAACTTTACCCCCCCCCCTCACCCCCTAAAGGTCCCATCTTTATACCAGAAGAATGCAAAGTTCCTGTAATCACGGCTGCACAGGTAAAAACCTCACTCTCCAAAGCCAAGAACACAGCATCCATGGGACTTGACAACATCCCAGGCTGTCTTCTACATAAACTACAGAATGAACTGGCACCCCACCTAAGTACCATGTTCAATCATAGCCTCACCTCAGGCTTTGTGCCCATTGAATGGCGCACCCCGACAGTTATCCCACTCCACAAAGAGGGGGGGGTCACAACAGACCCCAGGAACTACAGCCCCATTAGCCTGACAAGCCTCGTCTGCAAGGCCATGGAACGTATCATTATGGAACTCCTAAACAAAGACATCGGAGATCTCCAAACTCTGGACCCCACACAGTTTGGGTTTGTAAAAGGCAGATCATGTCTCCTAAACCTGATAGACTTCTTTGAAGTAGTCACCAACGCCATAGATAAGGGTAAGGTGGTTCACACAGCCTATCTAGATCTTTATGTCACAAGATGGTTTCTAACTGCTGACAGAACCCACACTGTGAAAGTAGTAGACTCCAAATCATGCATGCTTCAGACCAGTGACAAGTGGAGTACCACAGGGTTCAGTCCTGTATCTACTTATCTGAAGTACAGGCTAACACAGCAGATGCCTGGTGTCAAAGACATGGTCTCAAGCTCAATGCCAAAAAGCATTGTCACCCCCTTTTGTAAAAAACCTGTACCCATGAACTACCACAGTAGTCTCTCCTTTGATAATCATATCACTTGGTCAGGAAATCCAAATCCTTCAGCGTGGCACATCACAAAAAAAAAAAGGTCAAAAAGAAAAAAAAGAGGTCATTGTTCCTCTCATCATCACTCACCCACCATTATAAGTACAAGCCCCTTTTGGTATGTACCTCACAAGACATCTACAACAACTGGTAAGGCTGCAAAATACCTCACAAAGAGGATTACTGGCCTAAAACAGATGCCTACTGTCTCAAAAACTCCAGCTTAACATACAAAGCTATGTCAAACCCAGAGCTGTTGGACATGCACCTAAACCTTGCCACCACAATAAACAGAATGTGCTGGAGGGATAGATTCCTGTCCCAGAGACTTCCCATACTCTGGAACAGACTACCTATCTATGTCAAACAGAGCCCCTCATTAGCACTCCAAGAAAAATCTTGATGATTGGATGGGTAATAGGAAATTCACCGGGATCACTTCTGTGGTTCTGCTTGACAGGGGCACAGGAAAATAATTTTCCTATGAACCTACATTCCAAAAGGGGAGTTGTACTATAATTGAGTAGAGAGGAACAATGACCTCTTTTTTCCTGGATGAGAACCCTTTATGATGAGGTGAAGTACTTCCTGACTACTGTGGCAATGTGACTATCAAAGGAGAGAATACTGTCCACCTGGGTCCCAAGATCTCTTATTACACATTCGGTGTTAAGTAGATTGCTGCCTATGTGGTAGTTCATGGGTACAGAGTTTTTACCAAAGGAGATGACACTGCACTTTTTCGCATTGAGCTTGTGGTCACTGCTCTGACACCAGGCATCTGTCTCAGCGAGGCCCTTCTGTAGGACGTCCACATCATTTGGGGACTTGACTATGGCTCCTAGTTTGTAGTCATCTGTGAACTTCGTTAGCCAGAGGTCTTCTGTGTTAGCCTGTACTTCAAAGAAGAAGATACCAAACAGGAGAGGTCCCAGGACGGAACCCTGTGGTACTCCACTTGTCACTGCTTTGAGGTCAGATTTGGAGTCTGCAACTTTTACAATGTGGGTTCTGTCAGTGAGCCAGTTTACAACCCATCTTGTGACGTAGGGATTTATACCTAGTTTAGTGAGTTTAGCTATAATTCCAGAATGGGGGATGGTGTCGAAAACCTTGGGGAGGTCAAGATAGGCTGTGTGAACCACCTTACCCTCATCTACGGCTTTGGTGACTGCCTCAAAGAAGTCAGTCAGGTTCAGGAGGCATGATCTGCCTTTCACAAACCCAAACTAGGTGGGATCCAGAGTTTGGAGGTTACCAATGTCTTTGTTAATGAGTTCCATGATGATACGTTCTATGGCCTTGCAGACCAGGCTCATCAGGCTAATAGGTCAATAGTTCCCGGGATCAGTGGTGGCTCCCCCTTTGTGGAGTGGGATAACTGTTGCTGTGCACCATTCAGTGAGCACAAAGCCTGATGTGAGGCTATTATTGAACACGGTGCTTAAATGGGGAGCCAGTTCGTTCTGAAGTTTGTGTAAAACGCAGCCTGGGATGTTGTGTTTTTGGCTTTAGAGAGTGCAGCTTTTAACTGCGCAGTTGTGATTACAGAGACTCTGCATTCTTCCTATATAGATATGGGCCCTTTAGGGGGTGAGGGGAGGGTAAAGTTAGCACTGCATTCTTCCTATATAGATATGGGCCCTTTAGGGGGTGAGGGGGGGGGGTAAAGTTAGCACTGAACCTATCTGCCAGGATGTTGGCAGTATCAGTTGATTCTGTAATTTTCATGCCGTTGTGCTGTAACTCAGAGCAGATCTGGGTGTTGCCATCGAGATTCTTGACATAGCTATAGAATGCTTTGTGGTTGTCCTTACAATTAGTGGCGATTTTGTTTTCGTAGCTAGCGTTGGAGGATCTTATAAGGGATCTCAGCTTCTTACTGAGGCTGACCAGGGAGCTCCTCCACTCATGGGATTTTGCTCTCTTTTGCAACAGTTTCTTCCTTCTGTTGTAGAGTTTGTTTATGGCAGAGGACCACCAGATTGGCTTCCTTTTTTTGGAGGATAGCATCTTGGTTCTGTTTGGGATAGCACGATCCATGCACTCGTGTAAGTGCTTATAGAGTGCATTTGTGTAGGATTCAACAGCCGTAAATGTATTGTCCATCTGCATTGGTGTCATGAAGTTCACCACTTCTGTCTTAAGAAGCATGAAGTTGGCTTTGGAGAAAATTTTTTACTGTGGTTTCCTTAATGGGGGGTTGAGGGCAGGATGTGGATATCAAGGGTGATTAGCTTATGGTCAGATCGGACCAACGAGGAGTTGACTTCAGGTGTGGAACACTGGTCACTCGTGTTGGTAATGACTAGGTCTAGGATATTGTTGTCCCTGGTGGGGCTATGGATAGGTTGATCCAGGGCATTGGAGTTTATGAATTCCAGAAAGCGCTGAGTTAAGGAGTTGGTACATGAGTAGTTTTCCCAGTTAATAGTGGGGTAGTTGAAGTCGCCCATTATTAGGGTGTTTGGTTAAACCCTAATATTTTCCAGTACATCAAGAAAAGAGGAGTGGGAATCCTGGGGCATGGTGGGGGATCTGTAGCAAACTACAATTTGGATTGCAGTTTTGCCCAGAGTTAGTTGCACTTGCATTCGAGCCTCGGATGCATTGTGCTGAGCAACTAGCCTGGAGGTGTGGATATCCTTAATGAATATGGACACACCTCCGCCTTTGGTGTTTTGGTCCAGGTTACATGGCCGAAAAGTGTGGTATGAGTTATAGCCTAATAGTGCAGGGGTGCTCTTTGGAGCCTTGAACCAGGTCTCAGTCACTGCACATATACTGATGTTCTCCATTTTAAGGAGTGCCTCGAGTGAGTGCATTTTGAGATTTTGAGGTTTGTATTTTTGCAGAGAAACAAGTTGCCTTTTCTGGAAACCTTTGGACTTTTGCTAATTGTCTGATATGATTAATGAGATACATCCCAAAGGGAGCATTGTGCTCAATAATTGCCTGATTAATGCAGACTACAAGACAGTGACTTCTTTAGACTGTGAAGATATTCCCTCAGTAATTAGGTGGACTAAATAAAAGACTTCCTGACAGCCATTGTCACATGATGGTCAAAAGAGAGACAACTATCAGCCCAGGTATCTAGGTCACTGACAAAGTTTTCTTTTTGCAGTGGTGTTATACAGTATGATGAGAACAAGTGTTGTATACCACAAGTGGTACTAGATATCTTACCATTTAGTTTAAGCTCCTTTTAGTACACCAAGTGTTTACAAAGGAGAGTTCATTCAAGAGAGCTTGGGTGTCATAGGGTGACTTAACAACAACCTCCAGTTTGCAGTCATCTACAAACTTTGTTAGCCAGAGGTCTTGGCTATCCACTTAGAGACCTGAGAAGTGAATACCAAAAAGGTGTCCCAACACCAAACCCTTGAAGAACACCACTGCTCACTTTCATACTCACTGATGAGGCATCAGCAACTTGCACTGGATGGATTTTGTCTTTCAGCCAGATTGCTATACATCTTACCATGTACGGGTCAATTTTTAAAGCTATTAGCTTTTGTATGATGCCAGCATGGGGAATGGTGCTGAAGGCCTTTGGCAGATCAAGAAACAATACATTCACTGCGTAGCAACCATCTAAACCTCTGTAACCCTTTTGAAGATACAGTTTATGAGGTTAGATACAGTACACCCCATGGTTTTGCAGAGGAGGCTTGTAAGGCTGACAAGACTTTAATTGCCGAGGTCAGTTGTAAGGCCACTTACATGGAGTGGCATCATCATTGCAGTGCATCACTCATCAGGTACAAATCCACTAGCTAAACTTAAGTTGAACAGCTTGCAGAGTGCATCTGCAAGGGCATGTTTAACACCAGGTATACGATATGTAGTAGTAAATAAAGATTCAATCAAAAGGATTGTTATATACCACAAATCTGACAAAACCAAGCACCTTTCATGTTTTTTCTTTCTTATTCAGATGTTACAGCATTACGAAATGTTTTACAGAGAGTAACATACCTTGTTGATATCCTGTGTGATGCACTCAAATGGGGCACCACCTGGCAGTACTGGATATTTTGACTCTGGCTTTTGGTGAAATTAGTCTAGAGCAAAAGGCTCCATGCCCTCCCCCCCCCCCCCCCACTATGCACTACCTCCGTTTGCCCCATCCTGGTCCTGCCACATCTTTCAGAATTACTTTTTTTTCTTGTTCTATCCTACTTAGTTGTACTCTCCAGATTTTCCCTGCTTTCTTTTTTTCAATATATCCTAACTGGCTAAAATAAAATTACACCGCAATAAATGAGGTGGAAATAATCAAATTACGCCACAGGTTTCAGACCCTAGAAGCCATGGGTTATAGATGTGCCGAATTCATTTCAGAGCTTTTTTTCTTCCAAAACTTTTCGAGCCAAAGATGGCCTGAACAATTGTGGCTAAAGAAGGAATTGTATTCTGGATCTTCTTTTTCTTTTCCTGCATCCTTGCACTACTCCTTAAATGGTCAAGACTGCAGTATAATACCTGTAGAGGAAATGATAGAATTAAGTTGATAGGCTGGAGGCTGGCCTTCAGAAGCCATGGCATTTTAGATGCAGTGAGGTACATTTTAAGAGCTTTTTTCCCCAGCCTTTTTTTTACAGTTATGACCTGGACAAAAATCATAACTAAATAAATAAATTCAGTCTTATTTCTTCACTGAAAGAAAAAAAAATTGTGCCAAAAGCTTAATGATCAAAGTCAACAAAAAGTAGATCCTAATAAACTGAGAAGATAAGTGTTTGCAAAGATACTGGAATCTTAACTTGGAATAGTGTCTGGCTCCCTGTCAAAAGAAAAAAATATGATAGTCACCTTCTGTGTATCCCTCTGATGTTAGATTGGGGATAACAATGAATAAATAAATGGTCTCATTTATTTCAAGTTGCTGCTGTCACACTTCATACAGCTTGCCTCTTCACCCCCACCCCAAAAAAATGACTACCTTCTGTGTATCCATCTGACAACCAGAATATAGTAACATATTTTAACTTGGTGATCTCAGACGTTTATTCACAATATGCCCCATACCCTTACCTTCCAAAATTAGCCACATGTATACACTTCTGATATGTGACTGAAAGAAAAGAGAAAAAAAATGATCAGTCACGTTTTCTAGCCTACTTCTCCTACACAGTATACTGCTCCCACAAGCTACAGTGATGTCTCTGTGGTATGATTGTGTGAAAAGTTAAATAAATAAAGTAGGAAGTTGCACAAACAAAGCTTTTATTGTAAAGTACTTAGAGCTTTCTTCCTGGGACTTCAGAGTGTAAAAACGTAAACCTGGTGTCACAATGTATTTATAGTAACATTTTTTTTCCATTTGTTTTTAGTTTACTTTTGTTAGTTACTGGTTTATTAAATAAATAACTTCTCTTCAGCTTTCTCATTAAAATCAGTATCCACTAACTACATTAGATCCTTACTTCTAAAGCTTAACCCTTGCTCGCCCTCCACTGACAATCTACCACCTCTCTTTCTCCAGGAAGCTGCTAACTCTCTTGTCCCCATCTCCATTCTCATTAACCGGTCCACTACTATCTAGAAACATTTCTATACCTTGCCTATCAACAAGGGAGGTAACTCCTCTGAACTTGCCAACTTCAGGCCCATTGCAATTCTATGCCTCCTCTCTAAAATTCCTGAAAAATGTGTACACAAACAAATCCTTCACTTTCTCCTAGAAGAGAATCTACTTACTTCCACTCAACATGGCTTTTGCCTTTACATAGTACCTTCACCACTCTCATTTCCTTCACAAACACCATATCCCAAGCCAGAGACCATAATAAACTGGTCTCATGCCTATTTCTTCATCTCTCAAAGGCATATGACACTGTCTCCCACCCTATCCTCCTGCACAAACTCTCTGAAGTAAACCTACCCCTTCCACTATTTCCTGGTTCACTGGTTACCTCAGTGACAGACTTCAGTCGGTCAAATGGTTCTCTGCTACCTCTCCTGCTCTGCCTGTCAAGATGGGTGCACCCCAAGCATCAATCCTTGGCCCATTACTGTTTAATATCTTTACCAATCTATTATACACCTCATGCCCCCAGTTGTCACTGGTGCAATATGCAGATGACTCCACAGTTATCACCATAGCTGATTCCCTCTCTGACCTAAATACACTGACACAGACTTCCTTCTTATCCATCAAAGATTGCCTCACTAAGAACCAGCTTATTCTAAATCCAAAAAAGGCTAAGCTCCTACTTTCATCTCCAAAGATATGAACCATATTAAATTCGCCTTTTCTATATCATCCCTCAATAACACCCCTATCGAACCTCACACCAAACTATTAGGGGTCATCATTGATGACCATCTCAAATTTGATCTGCATGTCCCAAGCAACATAAAAAAAAAATCCACCAAAAACTTGGACTCCTTTGCAGGAACAAAAAATGTTTATCCGGCAGAGCTAAAATCTCACTATCCCACGCCTACCTCCTACCCATCCTATTCTATGGCTCACAAATCCTTACTAAACTTGAAACCACTCTTCTAACAAAACTTGAATCCAGCTACAATAAAGTTGTAAGATACACAACAGACCATTCCTACCACTTACACCACTGCCTTGCTCTAACAAAATTAAATTGGCTAGAATTTCCTCACTAGCTGCTTTTCACTCAACTTCAAATAACTCATTCTATATTGTACTTGCCCTCTTTCTGTCCCAACATTGCTTCAGTTGTCTCCCTCTACTCCCCTCCAAGGTCCCTACGAAGCTCCAAACAATACCTTCTACAAGCCCAAAACAAAAGCAGGACAAAACCTGTACAGTTACTCCCCAGCCCAGTCCTGGAGCAAACTTCCCTTAGACATTAGAAATGCCACTCACCCTCTTAAATTCAAAACTGCTACTACAAAACTATCTAAACATGATATGGATCTGCCACTGTAACCACCCCCCCTTAATGGATCACCCAATACTCATCACCTCAATTTCACCTATCCCCCTATCTTTCTTCTACTTCAGTAATACTCTACAATTAATGTGTTATCCCTTTTTACAGCATTTATACTGCACAGTTTTACTGAAGTACTCAAGATTTATTCTGTGATAGGACTGTACAGCTTAATTTTATTAATGAAATAATGTATATACTCTCTGATTTGTTAACCATGCACTTTTACTATGTATATTCACTGTACCTTTTGTCATCATTTTTTTGTAATTCTTGTTGTAATTTTACTTTGAAACTGTAAGTGTGGAGCTTTTCTCCTCAGACTTCCACTGAAAAAGGGCTTCGGCTCAGTCGGACTAACCCAGTCAACAAATATCAAATAAATAAAAATAAATAAATAATGATCACATTGTCACAGCCCCACAACAGTCCAGGTGACCGTCTGTACATACATCTTAATTGTGAGGAAAAATTAGACAAATGAAGACCACACTTGTCTCGGTCTCAAAACGTTATAGCAACCTTCTGCACACCTCAGAGTTTTGACTGAATTTAAGAAAAAATAAGCTCAATGTTCGCAGCTCTCACCACCTCCACACACAAGCTATTGCAACTTACTGTGCACATTCCTGAGCAGGGTCAGTTGTAGAACAGGTGAGTCTATGGCAGAAGCCCTAAATAAGCCTGTATCAAACTCCACTTCTACAACCTGAGTTGTGGACTCTGCCAGGATTTTGATGTTCTGTGATGCATTGTATGTCTCATTTTTAAAAGATAATGACTTGTAGAGTATGAATCCCTATGATCATGCTTTCATTTTTGGGAAAAGCATGCTTGTCAAGCATCATTCTGATGTGATGTCACCATTTGAAATCAAAAATGTTCGTAAACAAGATTTTATTAAGTACCTCGTACTAATATTAAACTCAAGTCAAACACTAGAGCATTAACAGTAATCAGCAGTCACTACAAAAAAGCAGTAGGAAGCTATTAAACACTTCAGTCTAACTTTGTTCCTAAAGTCCAACTGGGTTTTTAACATTCTGAATTAAGTGAATCAAGTGTTTAACAGCTTCCTACCACTCTTCTGTGGTGGTTGCTCTCCTTGTGGCAACAGTAATTGTGTCACAGCTCTACTGAAATTTTTTTCCTGTAACTCTGTAACTTCTGAATACATCACTACTGGATCACATACCATGCAGGTACGACATTAGCTTCATTTATATATTTCTATAATATTTTGTGCAGTCATTCCTAATGTAACTCATATTTTCACTATATACATTGTGTCACAGATATGTTTCTATAATAGCATTTGTTGTGTCTTTCGGCTTTTCCCGGTAAGGGGTCGCCACAGCGGAACTCCGGTCCGCTAATGATTGGCAGTAGATTTTTTTACGTGCTGGCTTGCCGGGCCAAACGCACAACCTTCAACGAAGGAACGCCCATTCACGCATGTCGCCACACAGAAGACGCTCTAACTGAGAATCGAATGGGCAACGTCTAACTGTGAGGCGACAACGCTACTGCAGCACCACCATAATAGCAGTAAACAGCTTAAAAAAAAAAAAAAACCTGCCCCTTTAGATCACTAACTGCCCCTTTTGCCTTCAGCAGCTTCTGGTAACCGTGAGAACAGCATACAAATAACCATTATAAAACTGGAAGAGCTTTGAATAACATAGGTTCATAGAAGATTACTAGGCTAACGGCTTGAGAGCCTTTACAAGCCTTGCCAATATTACCCGATTTTACCCGATTTTACCCGATATATGGTACCGCTTTTAAAAGAATTAATAACCATATGAAGAAATTTCCACTAGAAAAACTTGAACTGAAAAAAAGCTAAGACTATAAATTTTTCCCAAATTTAATCCGTTAATTGAAAAAATGTACCATTTGCTATATATATATATATATATATATATATATATATATATATATATATATATACATATACATACATACATATATACTCTGCTCCTATATAAAATAAGACTCTGATTTATTAAATGAATATAAATAAAATTAACAGAGGGTGTCATTATTTTGGTCTTCGTATATACTATATGAACTGATTTTTTTATTTTCCATAACTTTTGCTGTTTTAGTCAGTTTATGTATTTGTCTTAATTTTTAAAATGAATAAAACGTAAGCAATTGTATTGAATTTAAGCTAGATACGGGTGCAGAACATAATAATTCATTTGAAGATACCCTTAAAGCATTGATGTTATTAGACTCCAAAGATCTTTGTGCACATGGTTAACATATTCTGGCCATCAAATGGAGCCACTAGGCCAAAGCTGTTTCTTCACATGTAAGGAATGGACACTGCTACTCCTAGTCAAGATTTTCTGGGTCAATAGAAATGTGACTTGTCAGTGACCCTTTCACTCACCCAGTTCTGTTAGCTCTGTTTTTTTTTTTTTTTTTTAATACAAAATACTTTATTTACTTTTGTTCCTGTTCAGTTCTACTCATGAAAGCTAATGGTAATTTTCTGTGAGCATGTATAAATGGTACAGGAAAACATTTTGTTTATATCTGACATTCTCTGGACAAACTAATAAAGCCTGCAGGGCTAGAGGCATAAAGGTAAAAACGCCCTGAATGTGGACAAGGTGGCCCGAGTTCAATTAGCAGCTCAGGTGTTTGACAAGACTAACAAGGGAAGATGGGCATGACCATCCTGAGGGAAAGGCAGTGTGGAACTGTACATGTACACAATATGCCCTCTCAGAGGGGGACTGGGATGCAAACAGGAGGCCTGAGGGCAGGTGTTAAATTCACCAAGCCATAGAAGAGGGATAGTGTTCATAGTGGGGTGTAGGTTCATGCATCCTTATAAGGAAAGTATTGTGAACCACCTTAGTGATGCACACTGCTCTCCCCACCTGGTGTGTGTGTGTGTGTGTGTGTGTGTGTGTGTGTGTGTGTGTGTGGGCTATTTAAATGCTCTCATTGCCAGGATGCAGTGATAACACAAAGCATCCTCGTGGCTACCTGAATGATGTCTTCCCCCATGGAGATCCCTTGGTGAAAGCTCCAGAACTGAGGACTGAATGAGCTCTCACTGACAGGGAAGAGACTTAATGGTTGGCAGTCAAGGGGTTAAATAAACATAGAAAAAATTATAAGCCTACAAACAAATCAGCACAATCTTGCAGGATATCTCTGGTATAGCAGCTGTGATATCTCTGTAACTGCATAACTGATGCTGTACTCGCTTACTTTTTGATTTTACATCGGGAATTCTTTATACCACTTCTAACCTCTTAGAAGTAAAACGACCCAAAATACTAACAGAATTGGCTTCTTTACGTGCTACAATTTGAAAAAGAATTCTAAAAACAAAACAGATAGCAGCACTGGATTTAAAGCTACTGGCAGGTACAAATAAGTTAAAGTACACACAGCTATCTCTTCACACTGTAAAAGCTCCAATGCTTTAATAGTATCATCAGACAAAATATTAACCTGTGCACGCGTATGCCTAGTTTAAATTCAGCATTTTGTTTGTTAATTCTTAGCATTTCTTGTCAACAATCTGACCTGCGTCTCTCACAGTATCAATTCTTTTAGCTTCAATAGTACAAAAGAGCTAATTTCATCCTACTGTTAAACAACATGCTGCAACTTGTTTCGAACACATTAGCATTTACTTTCATACTTGGAAAAATGTCCCTTTGTGGTGCAGATCCAGCACAATTTATTAAAAGCAGGGGGCAACTTCTCCCCATTCTTAAAATCACACATAGTACACGTGGTTTGCATTTCCATTTCACACTTTTATTTCAATGTGTTAACTGGGTGGCCACGGTGGTACAGTGGTTAGCATTGCTGCCTCACAGCAAGAGGTTCTCCAGTTCGATCCTCGGCTGGGGTGCCTTAAAGACATGCTGCAGGTGGACTGGACACTGTGTGCCTTCTGTGGAGGGTTGAGGCCCGGGCTGGCAACTTCGACCCGTAAAACTCCACTGCCATTCAATGGAAGAAGAAGAAGATTTCAATGTGTTAACTGTAGTAGAACTCTAATCTCAAACGACCTATTTCAGTTCAGCCAGGAAAAAAAAATATTTTCTCTTTTCCATTACTGCCACAATGCATCCTCACATTTCTCTTATTTTCATAGCCATTTCTGCTGCAACTAATTCTCACTCACTTTAGTTCTGATTTTTGACTTTTACATCATACACAGTCCACTCCCCTCAGCTAATTATTCAGCTGTGTACTGGTAATTTCACCTTCTCTGTAAACATTCACAGATCTTGCGAAGGTCCCTTTTCTCATTATTTCTGACACCAAAAGATTCAACTTCTTTTTAATGAATCATACAGCTCATCAAACTCACAGCCTTTGAATTTGTTCATCAGTTCAGTAGGATTTACATCTATAGTCTCTAGGACTCTGCACCTTTATAAAAAACAAATATTGAATAAAAAAGCAAATTCTTTCAAGACTGACTATCATTTAGTATGTGTTAGTGCTATTATTTTATCTCTCCCCTTCAAGAAGACTTCTCCCCAGTGAAAAAATAAACAGGCAAACCAATGTGGTCTTCCCCAGTGACATGCAGGAATTTAGCAAATTGTACCTTATTAGATAGCCCACTCACAGTAAAGAATATACTGATGTTCTTGATCAAAAGCTTCTAGCTTTCTGATAGATTTCTGTGCAGCAAAAGAATTCCTGTTGGTTGTCTGCATTTGTCTACTATGATTTACTCCTGTACTTCCAAACACATAATATTTTAAACCAAACATGTTTCTTCACGTCAGGAGATGTAGATCATTATTCGACACAATGTGAAATATGTGTGTTTGTCAAGATGGAGAATTAACCACACAGAGTTAGAAGTGTGAATGACTTTAATGAATTCTTTAAGCACGTTAATCCACATAGAAAATGGAGGACATGCTGACTGTGGATAGAGGGAACGCAGTCAAGAACCAAACTTGAGAATTTCTTGCTGTGAGGTGACAGTGTTATTCAATGTGCCATAACAAACTATACTGCACAAGCAATAAAACTATCCAATAGTGGGCTCAAAGGTAAGTACAAGGCTAGATGGCCATGTGGGCTATTTTAAGCCTAGACAATTTCCCTTTTTGTGCTTGAATTAACTAATCCCATTTGGTTAAAGACTGACCTTTTCGATCCCATAGTCAATAATTATATATTATCCCTAATGAAAATAAATGGAATTGTACTATAGATCATTTGTGGCGACCCATGCATGGTATAAAGCATTTAGGAGACATCTCTGTCCATTAGTAGTACAGGGGGGAGTCCTGGGATAAATTTTCTGTTTCCCATCCATAGATCCAAACTGCATTTGATTATGGATAGGAATGAACTATGTTTTATGTGGATGGGGAGTCTGTTTCAGAGCAGCAGTATCCTTTGTGAGATATGCCTGTCCATCCAAACAATACTGTTGAAGTTGCAGAAAAGGTTTAAATCCCCAGACTGAGTATTTCCGATACTATTTCACTTGATGAGCAGTAAATCCATCAACACTGGGTCAGAAAATGCCTTATATGTCAGACACAGATCACTTCTTAGCAGTCTGTAGGACACAGAGTACAGTGACAGGTCTTTGAGTTGGTCCATGTACAACATGTTGTTTAGCCCTTGTATCCTTTTAGTAAGGTATCTCCATGGGCATTCCAGTTGTTGCATGTGTCTGGATTGATACATGCCAAAGGGAGCATTATATTCAATGACTGACCTAAGGAGGACTGAGTAAAGGGGGACAATAACATCCCTAGAGCTAGACACAATCCCTTTGTTATAAGCTGTGAGATATAGAAGGACTTTCTTGCAATAATGGACACATATTGGTCAAAAGTTAGGTCACTGTCCACATAAGTTCCAAAATCCCAAACAACTGGGTCAGCTATTCAGGGAGTAGTCAATGTGGCAATTCCCTGGGACAGATGACTTCCCAGGATACACCAATGTATTTTTTGACATTAGTTTCAGTTTAGATTTTGGAACTAGTTACCTATTTGGGACAAACCTTCCTGCAGGATGACAAAGTCATTTGGGGATTCAACAACTGCTTCTAGCTTGCAATCAACTGAGAACTTGTCAGCCAGAGCCCTTTGGTATAGCCTAGCTTGCACTTAGAGAAGTAGATGTCAAACAGGAGAGGTTCCAGCACTGAACCCTGGGGGGACACCTATGGTGAACAGTCTTTTTGTGGAAGTAACTTCCCCTATTTTGACCTCCCGCATCCTATCTGTGAGCCAGTTGACAATCCAGTGGGTGACCTACGGGAATTATTCCCAGTTTATTTAGTTTTCTTGCTATGCCCAAGTAGGGAATTGTGTCAAAAGCTTTGGCCTTTATCCACTGCTTTGGTGAGAGTTTCAAAAAAAATTCACCAGGTTGAGTAAGCATGACCTGCCCTTGATGAATCAAACTGAGATGGGTCCAGTGTTTGGAGGTTCCCTGTGTCCTAATTGATTAATTCCGATTATGTCTTTCCATGGCTTTGCATACAAGGCTGGTCATTCTTATGGGTCTGTGGAAGGTTCTCCCTTATGCAGACGGTAACTGTTCTCCATTCACTTTGATACAAAGCCTGTATGGTACTGAGATTGAGCAGTCTTGTTAGTGGTATGGCTAAATTGTGCTTCATGTTATTTAACTTGCATCCAGGGATACTATCAGGACCCACTGATGCAGTATTTTTAGCTTTTGCTAGCACTTTTAGGACTTGGTCTTGTGTGACAGCTAAAGGTGAGAGAGTTTCTGGTATACCTTGAGGCATAGATGGAGGAGAGATAGGGGTAAAGTTAGAGTTACATTTATCGTTCAGCAGTTTCACTATATCTTCAACCTCTGTGCAGGTAACACTGTTCGCAATGAGCTCAGCACATAGAAATAATACAATTCACATCAACTAAATGTGTTCATTTCATGTTATATACTCTTTGGCTTATAGGCTAAAACTGTTCTGTGTCCTCTGTTGCTATGATGCACTGGGACGGTTTTATTTATGTAACTAGCTTGCAACTAAAAGTTAGCTCTTTAGTCCATTCTATATACATGATAATTTGATAAACAAACATAAATATACATACAAGGGCTACCTCAAAAACAAAAACACCCAATATTCAATAATTAACCCCCCAAAAATGGACAACCATGATCTAAGCTTATCACAAATGATGATAAAGGATCAGTAATCATCACCCCTTAACCATCTAAACTTTTTTTTTCCTGACTAAAATATGGTGGTGGTGGGTATCCCACTTACCTCACTGTCATCCATTTAATTATAGATATCTGGACCACAAGCACCCCCACGTCCTTCGATCATGACGTTTTTACACAATACACATAAAAATACGAAGAGAAATACTAGAAAGGTATTAAACACAGATTAACATAGTAACACTAAATTATCTTAATACTGTTTAATACCGATTACTAGCCATCGTATCATACTCGTATGCATTCGACCACAGCTGTTAATATACTAATTGCGTTGTCGAGTTTACACTGCGCCCCGTCAAACTGAAACAGCATTTGATTTGTCTACGAATTACTGATGGCAATGATCTAACCGGCTGAAGAACCAAATTCTAGATTTTAGGGTCATAGCTCTCAACCTTCCATCTCCAAAATTTTAGGGTTTAGATAGCAAACTGCTCTGAAGCAGATGACAAGAAGTCTTGTGGGAGCTTCAGTTGTTGTGAATATTCTAAATATATCGAAGAGGTTCTTCAGTCAATATTTTTTTCTGTACATAAATTGGTAGAGTTTACTAGCTTCTTGGACAGATAATGCCGGTTCAGAACATGAGGTTTTTTTTTTAACATCTCTGCAATTTGTAACAGAATGAAGCTGATGGATGTACGCTACAGGGTTTACTCGTTAACTCATTCCTCAAAATATCTGTCAAAATACAATGCAATACTCAAGCGTCATGTAACCTCAAAACTATGGACACTGTCTTCCACTATTCCGTTATTTCATTTTACGGGAAAAGTGTTTTAAGCATTTTACTTTGACAGACTTGGTGAGCATACTGACTGACACGTACACAAAGATGTACAAAAAACAAACCGGCCTGCTATAACACTTTCTTTTAATATCTATATCCCATTTCTAGACTACGTTTTATCTTAAAATAAAATCGTTGCAAAACTACTGCAGTACGCCTGTGTTTAAAACCACATCGCATACCTCACAAAACCATAATAACAGCACAAGGAAAAGAAGGCGGTGTTTACTCTGATTCGTTCAAACCATCCTGCCTGTGAGACAATAAAGGATGACCACACTCACAACCAACGCAGGAGCAGCCCTCCTGCTAAATAATTTAAATGGCGTAGCTGTCATCCTATCTTTAAA
Source organism: Protopterus annectens (assembly GCF_019279795.1). Classification (NCBI taxonomy): domain Eukaryota; kingdom Metazoa; phylum Chordata; order Ceratodontiformes; family Protopteridae; genus Protopterus; species Protopterus annectens. The sequence continues at coordinate 1,200,618,124 of NC_056745.1, forward strand.
GATACTTCCGCCCTGCAAAGAGAGGACGGCCCAAAACTAGGTACATACAAAAGTTCTGAAGTAAGTAGAGGCAGGTTCAGTGGGGTTGAATGACAGCTCTGACACCAAACCGGATTTCAGGGCGTCGAGTAGGACCACGAATGGTTAGAGAAAGGGGTGTGTGGGCGAAAGGAGGCTGCTGTTGAGGGGATGCTGAGTTCCGGTGCGGGAGTTGGATATAGCACATCTGTGGAAGAGTTAGAACCGCTATCAAAGGAAGCAAAAAGGGGTGGCTTTCTTGAGGGATAGACTCCTCATGGAGGAGGGACAGTAGTACTTTAAGCAAGCATCTGCTATTAGCATGAACCGGGAGGGGAGCTGTTGAGAATGGACGGGTGAAAGTTGTCTTGCAGCGGCTGGTTTGAATTCTCGGGACACTTGCGGATTGTTGGATAACCTAGAAAAAGGGAAGGAGACAGATAGCGAGAATGGACCAAGTGGAAATCCTGAGGAAATTTAATAATCATGTTCAGGCTATGAAAATTAGGGATCATAACGGAGAAGATAACTTTTCCAGCGACTTTACGGTAAGTGATGAATTTACAAGTTGAGACACGACATTATCGATGTTTTCTGTGGACTGTTGTGTAGAATCCGTTATGTTCAGGTGGGAACAAGCCGGGGCTGCAAGGGTCTTCCTTCCCACCCTTCCCTTTGAGGATTTGCGGCCTAAAATGCCCCCTCCCCTTCCCAGCTCCCACACCTTTTCCTTCCTCTTTATGTCTCAGTCCCGGGATGCATTGAGCGGTTATTGTTAAGTGATGCTGTGTGCAATGAAGTGTATGATAATAGATGATTATGTTGTAGATTCCTCTGTGGAGGAGCTTGAAAGTTGCAAGTTCAAATGTTGTTGATTTTATTTTTATAGTAAAATGTGCTGAGTGCCAACCTACTTTAGAGTAATTTAACAACTAGCAAGTTATCTTGTTCAATAACAATGTTACATGATCACTAATGAATTCCTGCAGTTTTGCGGCCGATCCATATTATAGCAACACAGGAATGCTGAATGTCAGAGATCTCCTTTTGCAGCTGTTTATTTTTTCTGCAGTTGACAGCATTTGATAACGTGATGTGTAGAATTGAGTGGAGGAGACATCACCGGGGCTTGGCTAAATGCTGGGAGGTTGCGGATGTTGCGCAAGGAGTCAGGGGCGTTAAATTCCCTAATCTGATCTGTCCGTGGAAGAGGAAGTGGGTTGTTTGATTGGGCAGTAGAAGTAGTTTGGGAACGTTGTTGCTTTGCTGGGAAGCTAAAAAGATTCTTTTAACACCTCGAGCTGTCTATTGTGTTGCGTGTGTTTGATGTCTGAAAATGTTAAGGCAGAACAAAAAGCTCATCTGCAGATAGTTTGAAACGGGTGTTCGTAGGTTTGATGGAAATGTTTTCACTACAGGAGTGTAGTAATGCAGTTAGGCGTTACGTTAACATTTATAACCATGTATTTCAATTTGCATTAAAAATGTATAATTTATTGGAGAGAATAAAAAAGAGAAATACTTGCATAAGTTTAATAATTAGTGATGAGTAATTTTTGTAGATTTAGTTCAGTTACGTTTGTGTTTTTAAACCATAAAATCCATTCAGATGTCTGACTTTATTAATAAACGTACTTAAACTTTCCTTTTTCTATATTAACAGTAAAAATCACAGAGCACCAACTAATTAGTTAAGAGAGAACGTTTATAACATATCTGTAGTTAAGAGAACTGTGGGCAAATAACGGTTGCTTGGAGGATGGGTAGGGGAGAAGACCATTTCGGTATGTCAGCAGTCAATATGTATAGAACTCGAGTAGGATTTCTGCATCGTGTAATTGGATCAGTTAACGATCAGTATAATTTATAATATTTATATATTATCGTAAAGCATATTTTAATTTCTAGGCTTTTATTCATTGCGACCCATTTTAGATGTGAAATAAAACTTTCTTGATAACTCGTGAATCATTTTATGATTCCAGGAAACGTTTATACTGCAGCAGTACATGTGGTGGTGGGGGACACACGTTTCTGAAAATTTAAGGTATTTAAGTGTTGCACTGTGAAGAGTCCGGTGAATTTTGTTAATACCACTCACTTTAAGTACAGTAAGATGTGCCTAGTGGTGGTCCTCCACATAGTTTGTCCTATGTAGCTGAAATAGTTTGGAGACAGACTGCTTGAGAAACTGAACTGACTGTTGCAAATCCATGGAATGGAGATTTATTTCGTCATATGTCCAGGCTGTATTACTTGTGTATTTAGGCTGCATTTCAAGATTCATGTTTGTTTTATGTGCACAAGATAAACAGAAGTAAGTAGAATCTGTGGAACACTTTTGGGCTTATTAACAACCAAGTTTATTGGTGTAGCCAGTTTGGCTGCTGAGTGTCGAAGTCCCCAGATGTCCCTTTCTTGTTGGTATTCAGTGAGTCTTCGTGAGTTCTGTTTAGTTCTGTTTAAACAGCGTTATTCTATACACACACACATCACTGTATAGGCTTATTGGCTATGCCTAGGTAACTTATATACAAACTACTGCGATCATACATGCTCACTCATTGGCTACTTCTGCAAAATGGCAGTAGGGATTGCACTTGTCTGGAATTTATATGTGCATGCACAGCCTCACATGCTTCTTAAAGACATAGAGCACACGTTACACTCTGATCTACATCCTCCCTCTTTGAGAAATAGATTATGCAATTTGTCATGAGATTATTTAGCATGCATAAGTCAAAGATAATCTAAAGACGTACATTATGCAGTACAAGTACATATGCAATCAAGTCCATGTTGCTGTGCATTTCATATTAAGCTTAGAAACTCGTCCATATCGTGTGACTTAAAACTGGGAATCAGATTTGGCAACTGGGATAGTCTCTGCAAAATGGTTGACCTGTGGAATGTTTGAATTACTTTACGGAACAGAATCAGACTTTTGACTACATTCTGGTCTGGAAAAAATGTCTGACTCATTCTATGATTTAGAGTTTCCATCACAGATGCAATGTTGTGATTGTAATGACGGATTGTGGTACAGGAAGAAGATGTTTGCGATTCCTCCTATACTCCACTCCTTCAGAGCTTACCAAATAGGATTGTGGCTCGGCACAAATGCCTGTAATCTGTCCTATTCAATCAAAACCTCTTGTTGTCTGAATTCGTACTATTTCTCCTTCCCTCAACAAACAAAGTAATGTGCTCGAGCTGTCCTAACTAGATTTCCAGATATTACACTTCATCAATTGAGCCTTGATGGCTGTATTGTTTTTAGAGTTGGGCTGCAACAAACTTGATGAAATAGGTAGTGTAGTTCTAATTTGTCTGGAAATCTGTCTTTCAGCAGTTGAGCCAAGAATATCATCACAAGGTATGATTCTGAGATTAAGTAAACTCAGGAATACATCAGTATTGTCACACTTTGACTTTTCAGGTAATTGCTTTGCACTCTGTAGTGCTTGTTCAGCTAGACCGTTGGATTGACATTATTCGGGACTACTAGTGACATGTACAAAATCCCATTCTCTTGCAAATTTCTGAAACAACTGGCTAGTAAATTGAGTACCATTGTCAGCATAAAGTTTGTGTGGACTACCATGAACTGAGAAATTACATTTTAATTTGGTGATAGCTGTTGAGGTAAAGTTTGGTAGCCGATCAGTCTCAAACCAGTTCGAGTAAGAGTCTACCAAAACCAAGTAGTGTTGATTTTTCCACTGAAAGATATCAGTTGCTCTAGTAGATCAAGGTAGTTCAGGTATTGGATTTAGCTGAAGCGATTCCCTTTGCAAATGCACTCGGGCACTCTTTCATACTGAACAAGAAGAAAGAACTCTATCAATTTTTGATAATGAAGGCCAAAATACTAATTCTCTTGCCCTTCTCTTAGTGAATAATAACACTGGGTGACCACGATGCAAAATCTGAATATATTCTTGCTGTAAGGAAGCGGGGACAACAAATCTGAAGTTGTAAATCTTTATTCATACTTTACAGATAGAACCTCGGTTCAGTCCTCTGAACTGAAACGGCCATTTCCCAGCTCGTGCAAGCCAAAAACTCTTAGCTGAGAACCTACCCACAATGCCCCTCTCCTAGTTACTCCAGATCTCATTTGCCACGCTCCTGGTTAGATGTGTTTAGCCATCTCTCTCAAGCTAAGTAGTAATTTGTTGTTTTTATGACAGTTTTTCTTCTGAATTTCAAAAATGTTAGTCAACTTAGTCATTTTTCACTGTCACCTATAACCTAGGCCTATTTCCTACCCTTTTTTTTGGTAATTTAAAATTTTACCTTTTTTGACTGCCCCTCTCTCCTGTGTTTGATAGGCTTCCTTTAATTTTTCTGCAAGATAGTATTCCATGTTAGACAAAGTTAAATTGGGTTTTAAACAGTGTGACAAGTGTGGACGTAAGATGCCTAACTCAGATACACATGTCTGTTGTGTCTACTATTTGGGCGTGGATCATTTGAAAGCTGATTGTGACATTTGTGCTAGTTTTTCTAATCAGATACTAGCAGAACGTAAGAATACATTTATTTTGAAAGGTTTACTCAAGATACCTTTCTCGGAGGCTCTATCTGGGTCTGAGGTCTCACCCCCTCCTAAGACCAAAACATGTAAGGAAAAACGGAGTCAGTCAGTCCCTGCATCTCTGTCAGTTAGGGAACTGAGTCTGTCCCATGCTTCACTGGCGCCCTCTGCACAGACCTCTTTGGTACCAGGATCTGTGTCCTCTTCCCTCGGTGTCAACCATGGTATTCACTCCTATCTCTGTTCCAAACACAGCACCACTGACCAGTGCATCTTTGGCTCCTACATCAGCTCCAATGGCTGTTCATGCCTCGGCTCCATCCCGGTCCCCAGTGCTGACAGCCTCCTCAGCTCCAGGGGCTCTGACTGTACATACCTTGGCACCCTCCCTGTCCACGGTGCCGACAGCTTCTTCGGCTCCATGGGCCTCGATGACTGCACATGTCTTGGCACCATCCTTTGCCATGGTGCCGACAGTTTCTTTGGCTCCATAACCCGATTTCATGCCAAGGACTAGATATTCTACTTATGATCCTTTCTTGGGGCAGAGGTTTAGTCCCTTTCTAGAAAGACCTGATTCCCCTTCTGCAGCCTCTTTTAGATCCACTAGGAGTATTCCTGACCTAGACCTAATGCGGGTTGTAGGCCAGCCTCTGGTAGCTAGGGGCTTGCCCATTCCAGCTAGACCTCCTGTCTCCCCTGGCTCGGAATCTTCTATTTCATCTTCCCCTGCTTATCCCCCCCCCCCCAGCTCCCGCTTCGGTACATAATGTCTCAGCTCCGACAGCAGTGCCTTCCCTGTCTGCACTCATCACCCTTGCAGCATCGGCTACGATGGAGCCGATGCTTTCTCTGAGCGGTGCTTGGACTGTCCGTACCTTGGTACCTAATCTTGCACCTATTTTCTCGTTGGCACCGTCTATGTCCACGGTTCCAACAGTTCCCAGTTCTCTCGTCACCCCTCAACTGGAATTAGTCTCGGGTGCTCCTTCTGCAGAGGTGATGGATAATACCCTTCACTCCGAAGGCTCACAACCAGACTCTAGGACAACAGTATCAGAACCCCCTGTGAAGACAACCCCTTCTCCGGAAACCTCTTCAGAAGATGCCACTGGAGAGGCACCCCGGAAGAAACGGTACAAGAGGAAGCACCTTGACCCCCTCCCCCCCCCAGAGGAATCTATCACAGAAGATACTGATTGTGATGAAGGGGAAGGGTCCCCTCGTTCTCTCCCAGATGACGTTTCATTCGGAGACATTCTCAAAATCCTCAAACAGCGGGGGGAATTGGAAGTCCTCTAACCCTTCTTCTGAAGAATCGGTGTTTTGGCAGGCCTTCCGTACCCAGCCATCTACTTCCTGGGTGACCCCACCAGCAGATGATCTAGTTAAATGAATTGTGCAGCGTTCCTGAAAGGCCCTGGACAATGTAGAACCTGCCCCCCGGAGGCCAGACAAAATTTTATCTACACTTGAATACCAGCCCCACTGGTCCAAGCAGCTGACCGTTGACTCTATGGTCGGGGTGGCGGCCACCAAGAGGGAAATGGCAGAAGATGGTTCCACTGTTCATCCTCCAGATAGGGAATCCCGGATCATGGACAGACTGGGGAAACTGACTTATGCTTCAGCGACCTTCGCTATTCGGTCGTTGAATTATCTGGCGCACTTTACTCACCTCCAAAGAGACTTAATTTCTGAAATGGCTTCCTCTTTCGTGGGGGCACTGCCTGATGAGGTGCGTAACACTGCTGCCTCACAGCTAGCTACCCTTGAATCCATCTCAAACTCCTCTGTGTGTTTGATATCTCACACCGCTGAGGGGGCAGCATGAGCGGCCGCATCTGGTGTTGTCATGAGACGTAATGCCTGGATGCGGTTGTGTGATTTCGCACACCCTTTTAAATCTTCCTTCGAACACGCCTGTTGACGAATCTGCACTTTTTGGTCCCAAGGTATGTGACACACTTGCATGTAGTAAGAAAGACGGAAAGACCTTGCTTGCTGTGGGCATACATTTTTCCAACCCCCAGCGACCCTACTCCAGGAACCAGTATGGGGGAAAGATATGGTTCAAGAAATCCCAATAATCCTTTCGTGACACTCGTGGTAAGCAATCCCCCTGTGACAGAGGGGGCTACTCCATATGAAAGACGTCCTTTTTGGGGTAGAGGGGGCCGGTGTAACCAGGGAGCCAGAAATTTTCTTCGGCAGACCCTACTAGTGCTCTTGAGCAGCTGCCCAATTGCTTTTCTCTGGAGGCAGTCGGGTTGTTTTCTGTCTGCGTCTACTAGCCTGGCATCTTATTACTACCGATGTTTGGGTGCAGAGAATAATATCCAGAGGCTACCAAATACCCTTCGACCTAACTCCCAGACCCGTCAAACGAATCCCTTATATACCACCCAATCAGAGGGGATTAGCAACCTTAGAAGTAGAAAAAAACGCTAAGAAAAAGGATCATCCAACCAGTCCCACTAGAACAGACAGGATCCGGGTTTTACTCGAGGTTCTTTTTAGTGCCAAAAAAGACAGGGGACTGGAGACCAATCCTGGATCTCGGCCTACTCAACAAATTTATCAAATCTCAAAAATTCTGGATGGTCACAGTACAGTCCATTCTTCCCTTCCTAGGGAGAGACAATTGGATGTGTTCTATAGACCTACAGGATGCGTACTACCATATAAAGATGGATCACTGCTCCCGGAGGTTTCTCCGCTTCTGGCTGGGAGCCAATCACTACCAGTTCAGGGCACCGCCATTCGGTCTCTCTACAGCCCCCTGAGTGTTCACCAAATGTATGGCAGTTGTGGTAGCTCATCTTCAACTACAAGAATTCCAGGTGTTTCCCTATCTAGACAGCTGGCTCCTTACTGCTCCGACCAGGAATCTCCTAGTTCGCAGCCTTTCTTACACTCAAGATCTTGCTCTCCGCTTAGGGATTACAGTCAACAAAGACAAATCTCAGATGTTTCCAACAAAGACAATGGAGTTTATTGGAGCGGTCTTCAACACAACATCCTGCCAAGCCCCCCCCCCCAGGCTTTTGAAAATAAGACACCAAATTCAAGTCCTTCTGCCTCACACGTTTGTACCAGCGCGTCTTGTACTGCAACTCTTGGGCTCCATGGCAGCTGCTATTACTTTGGTACCACTGGCGAGACTGCACATGAGAGTCCTGCAGTGGATCCTCTCCGCACAATGGTCGTTGTTAACCTACTCACTGAACCACATGATACGCCTTACGAGCCGTCATGAGGAGGAAATGCTATGATGGATGGAGCCACAAAAGAATCTTTGGTGTCGACCGTTCTGTCTTCCCCAACCCACGGCCACGGTGACCATGGATGCTTCCCTTTTGGGGTGGGGGCATTTCCAGGGAAAGACTGTCCAAGGCACCTGCACCTCCCCCCTTGAGGCCAACTTGCACATAAATGTCCTGGAACTGAGGGCAGTTCTCTTAGTGTTGCAAGCGTTCCATGCATCCCTGCCTTTGGGGACCATTGCAATTCAGTCAGACAACATGTCAGTTGTCTGGTATATCAACAAGCAAGGCAGAACCAGATGTTACCCCCTGTGTCGGGAAGCCATGAGGATTTGGCGCTGGGCAATTGCTTTCTTATAGTAATGCACATTCCTGGGAGCTCCAACCTTATTGCGGACAATCTGAGCAGGATGCCTCACGAATGGACCCTCAATCCTGTAATAACAGCTTAGATCTTCCAGCATTGGGGCAATCATTGCTCCCCCCCCGAATTACAAATGCAGGAGCTATTTTGCCTTGATTCCCCCTCAGGAGGAATTACTGAGGGACGCTCTAACACACGATTGGCCCCTGGGTCTTCTGTATGCCTTTTCCCCCATTTCCCCTCGTCCCAAAGTTTCTCCAGAAAGCTCAGAGGTTGAAAAGCAAAGTGATCCTCATTGCTCCCTACTGGCCATGTCACGTCTGGTTCCGTTTTCTATGACCTCATTTGATTCACAGCCCATTTTCTATGACCTCATCTGATTTACAGCCCGTGGATCCTGGATCATTCCCAGGACCTGTTATCCCATCCTCACGGATTGATCCACCCAAACCTGCGCAGTCTCAAGCTCACAGCCTGGTTCCTCCACTTCCAGTGATTGCCAGACTACCTGACATCCCATCTCCTGTTCGTGAAATTCTTCTGGCCTCACACAAACCTTCCACTAGAAAGGTTTATTCTAGTAAATGGACTAGGTTCTCTATTTGGGCCAAAGATCGGAACTTAGACCCTTTCTCTATGCCTATTCAAAGATTCTGCAATACCTGACTACTCTCCTGCATGCGGGAGCCTCAGCTTCAATGATCATTGTACATTTAGCAGCTATAGCTAATTTTCATAATGATCTGGAAAATTCTTCGATTATGTCACACTGCCTATGCAAGACTTTTTTGAAGGGAGTATTACATGTTAAACCTCCAGTCATGCCTCCCTTAGATCCCTGGGACTTGACTGTGGTGCTTCAATCTCTTACAGGCTCTCCCTTTATGCCTTTTGATTTATGTGACTTAAAATATTTGTCTTGGAAAACCATACTTCTAGTAGCACTCACCTCGGCGAGAAGAGTATCTGAGCTGCAGGCCTTGAGTGTCAAGAGTCCTTACTTGATCTTCCACACGGACAGGGTGTCCCTTTGTACTGACCCTTCCTTTTTGCCCAAGGTCATTTCTGTTTTTTCCATTAATCAATCTATTGTCCTGCCGGTTTTCTTCCCAAGGCATTCTAATAGAGGGGAGTACCTTTTGCACACCCTTGATGTGCACCAACAACTACATTGTTATTTGCACAGGACTAAATCTTTCAGGAAAACAGACAAATTGTTTGTGGCCTTTGCAGGACCCAGATTGGGTAAACCTGTTTCCAAAGTGACCTTATCCTCCTTGGCTTAGAAACACCATTACCTTTGTCTACCAACAGAATAAGCTACCCTTACCCTCCAGAATAAAAGCTCATTCTAAAAGACCTATGGCTACTTCTGTAGCTTTTCATTCCAGAGCCTCTATGGATGATGTATGTGCAGTAGCCACATGGGCAAAACCTCATAACTTCATATGTCATTACAAATTAGATTTGGCCTTCAGGGGGCGAGCATCTTTTGGTTCTATGGTGCTCAGGAATATCCTTCCTTAGGGCCACCCAGGACTCGAGTAGCTGGCGGCTCGGTCCTATCTGTAAAGTATGAATAAAGATTTACAACTTCAGATAAAGAAGTTAGTCTTACCATAACGTTCCATCTGAGTTGTAGATCTTTATTCATTCTTTACTTCCCGCCCTCCTTCCCCCTGCCTGGACTCTTGGTGGATCTCAGGTACTCCTGGTTAGGGTATCTGCTCAGACAGAGCCTCCTCATTTTTCTGTTACTACATCTTTACCTAGGGCAGGCAAACTCAATTTGGAGTATCTAGGAGAGGGGCATTGTGGGTAGGTTCTTAGCTGAGAGTTTTTGGCTTGCACGAGATGGGAAATGGCCGTTTTGGTTCCAAGGACGGAACCAAGGTCCTATCTGTAAAGAATGAATAAAGATCTGCAACTCGGATGGAACGGTATGGGAAGACATAACTTCTTTTTTAGGACCTTTGAAAATAATGGCATCTTTCATCAACAATCTCTGTAAGGAAAATATGATTGCACTTCAGGTGATACACTAGATTGCTTTGACGGCCATTTGACATTGATGTAGTGATGGATCAGTCATAGTGTGATCTCTCAACTCATCAAGACTGGTGGTGGAAAAAATTATGCACTGACATTAGTCAAAGTCAAAAGTTTCAGCATCAAGCTGTTCTGTTGTACTTCTAGGCGGTCTGAATAAGTTATTGAGCAATTTATCTTTAGTGTAGACCATTTTGAAATTGTACTTTTGCAATTTGAGCATTATTCTTTGTAATCTCGCTGGAGCAGAATGCATAGGCTTCTTTAGAATAGTAACTAGAGGCTGATCAGTTTCAAGATGAATAGCTTGACCATAAATATAATCGTGAAACTTGGAACATGCGAAAACTATCACCAAAAGCTCTTTCTCAATTTGAGCACAATGCATCTCGTTTTGTGTCCTAGAAGCATAGGCTACTGGTCTGCCCTCTTGAAGAATAACTGCACCAAGACCAAAGTTTGAAACAGCACAGGAAAGAACTGGTTTATTCACATCATAGTATCTTAACGTAGGTAGGGTGGCAATTTTTCTGCTTAAGGTCATAAAACGCATTCCGATGATGTTGTAACCATGACCATTTTTGCTTGCTAGCTCTCTCAAAGGTGCTGTCAACTCACTGAAATCAGGTATAAACTTGCCAAAGTAATTGCCCATGCCTAGAAAACCCTGTAAACCTTGCACATTATCTGGTGCTGATATCTCTAAAATAGCTGTTTGTTTGGTTGGGTCAGATCTTAAGCCTGTACTTGTAAACAAATGTCCAACATAGGTCACTTTTAGAAGTCTGAATTTCTACTTTCTTGAGGTTTCTGTCATGCTCAGCTTTGCCATTGCCTCCAACTAATAGATTGTCTACTATTATGGCACAAGGATAACCTGAAACAGTTTGTTCCATTTCACTCTGAAAGTTTTAACTTGCAGAATTTATTCCAAATGGCATCCTTGGGAATCTATATCTGCCAAAAGGAGTACTAAAAATAGTTAGAAATGAGGATTTATGATCAAGCATCACTTGCTAAAATGAACTCTTTGCATCCAAAACAGAAAAAAAAAACAGTGGCATTCAGTATTAGAGCTGCAACTTTCTCAACTCTGCACATTGGATGATATGGCCTTTTCAATGCTTTGTTCAAATCTCTAGGATCAATGCATATTCTGATTTCATCTGAGCCTTTCTTATGGACAACACCTATTCAGTTGGTTCTGTGACTGGACAAGTTGCACCTTACTGCACCATTTTATCCAGCTGAGCTATAACTTTATTTTGGATTGCTATTGGAACTCTGCTTGCTGGTCTGACTACTGGAATGACCTTGGGCTCTAATGTCATAGAATGCAAAACTGGAAGTTGGCCCAATTTGTCATCGAAAACATCAGCATACACTGAGAAAATGGCTTCGGAAAAACTTGAACATGGAACTGCACTCACATGATTAACTTTAGCAAAAGAAAGCAGATTCATTCTCAAACTGTTTTTGAGACCTAGTAAAGGTTGCACTGGTCATTGGACTATGTAGAGCAGTAAGTTTTAACAGTTCTCAGCCAAATAACATGAAAGTATTACTGAACCTTTGGTTTGAATTTCTTCACTTCCATACGCAACAAATCTTGCACTGCTGGTCACATTGAATAGTTCATTAGTTCTCACTTTTGCACGTGTCTGCTGATATAGCATTACACTTTGATCCAGTGTCTGCTTTGAACTCTGTGGATTTTCCATTGATCTGAACCATACAAAACATTTCGGTCCTTGTTAATAGGTTTACTGCATCATCTCTTTCTCAAAGTACTGATGCACCATCCACATAGAAAGCTGACTGTTTCATCTCTACTTGATCAACTTGCTTTTTTGTGCAGCCTTTCTTTACAATTTAGTGAGGCTTACTTGATTTGCAAAACGTTTGGAAATGGTTCAATTTTTTACACTTGTGGCATTGCTGATCATATGCTAAACACTTCCCTGTTTTAGACTCCTGATTTGCACCACAATTGTGACAGCTAACAATAAAGCTAGACTTGGGTTTTGCTAACTCAAATAACCATGCTTTGACTGGATTACACGAGATAGGTACACTTTGCACACACTGGACTCTTTGGAATACATGCAGAGTAATAAGCACACACTGTAAGCAATTTTACCCACTCTGAGATACTTTAATTATGCCCTTGATAAAATAGGAAGCTGTAGTTATGCCCTAACACAAGCAGTTGCTTTGCTTTATTTTTGCTTACTGTGCTGTTTTTCCTTTTTCTCATTATATTCTTTTTGCTCGTTTAAGCCCTTTTTTACGCCCAACATACTTTCTTTGTGCATGTTTTACTCTAAACATGTCCAGTTCTGCCTTAAACACACTCGTTCTGCCTTTACCATGCTTGTTTTGTAAAGTCAATTGTCTTGTCAAATACTTTTACCTTAAACATTTGCTTTAGTTAACAGACTTTTTTTGTACTTTCCGCATGCCTGATAATCCGGTTTGTGCCCTTGCAATGCCCTTTCTTGCTTCTGCATCGAGTAAGTAATTTGCATTATTTTTCATTACCTTTCATTCTTTCTGGTTGTGTTTTTGTACTGTTTTCTCTCGATTTTTAGCTTCGCTATCGTCTTTACATTTCTTGGCTCCAAATGTTCTTCTCTTTTCCATCCCAGTTCTGACACCATGTCGCTTTTGTATTGGTACACGAATAAATGGGTCTTTGTGGGTTTTGTTTAAACAGCTTTATTCTATACAAACACATCACTGTAGATGCTTATTGACTATGACTAGGTAACTTTTATATAGAAACTAACTACTGCGATCATACATGCTCACTCACTGGGTGCTTCTACAAAATGGCACTAGGGATTGATCATGTCTGGAATTTATACATGCACACACAGCCTTGCATGTTTCTTAGACATAGCACACACACACACACACACACACACACGTTACACTCTGATCTATACCAGATAAAGGGTTATAGAAGGAGAGAATGCTAAACTTATATCTGTTAAGTCCCTAACACTTTTTGAATTGCTGCCTATGCTCCTGTTTTGGAATACTTGTGAATACTGACTTTTGAAATTGAAGTGCAAGGATACATCCCATTGATAATGTTTTGTTAATTTTAATGTTGCATTGTTTGTATTCTTAGAATTTCTATAAATAATGGAAAAGGCACATTTAACTGTTTAAGCAGTTGCATGTAGTCTGACGTAAGGGTGCACTTCTGTCTGTGTAACTGGTTTACATGAGGGACAAATTGAGTGGGGCCCCATGGCAGCCCCCTTCCACCCTAACCTTCCCTCTATTTCCTGGTTACCTGGACTGAAATTTATTTTAAACTATCAGGAATATATGGTATTAATGTGGATTAAAAATATTTGTTTATTATCTTATATTTTGTTATAAGATATGTTAAGTCCGATGTAGACTATTGGACTCCTGGATAACCTCGGGTCCCAACATCTCCTATAGTTCCTTTCTCAGAGTCTACTTAACACACTGAGGTGCACTCCAAGGGTCTTGTTTGGTGGGCCGCTGAGGTGCTGTGTTTTACGTGGTGCTTCATCAGGTAGGCACACCTTGACGTACCAGTAAACATGCCCCTAAACTCTTTATAGTACTGCCCAGCTCTCTTTAATTGGGTAGGAAACAACTGCACACTCCCCCACCCTTCTCACCCTCAACACTTTTTTTACCTTCTGTTCTTCCCTTCATTTGACTCGTGCCTTACCCTCCCTCACATCTCATGCTCAACAATTGTACATACTTACAATTTGTTCATTGTATAGTATATTATTTTCCTGATAAAACGTTACACTGTATTACATTTATATCAGTGTTGAAGTACTTTTCTTATCTCTTTTTTTTTTTTTTTTTTTTTTCTTTTACTGGCTGAGGTTTAGAATCATTTCTACTTATGACTGTGTTCATTGATGCTGCGTACCATCCTGACTTGTACCTCTCTGCATGCTTGCTCTTACATTGCCTGTGTCACAGTGATACTGATTAAAGTTTTATTGAGTATTTGGTTGTATTTGTGCCATGCAGACCCTGAAAATGGTTTAAGTCTATTGGTTTTTTTTATCTTTGCTGACAAACGTTAAGTTAATATAAATTAAAAAAAAACTTTCTCTGTTAAGTACTCTACACACTCTAGACTCTCTGAGATCAAGCTGTAGGAATCAGACTCATTTTGAAACATGAAATCTTTTAAAATGTTCTTTCAGCACAGTTCTCTGTTCTTGTTTACCATGCTCAGTTTCCTCAGAAGCTAGAAGTACTGGATAAATGAGTCAATGATATTGAACTTAATGGTTGTGGGAAGACTGGGGCCCAAAAAGAGCATGTAAAAATATTTAACTTGTACATTCTCATCTCATACTATCCCTTTCTTCCTTCACGGGCTTCCAACCATTTCCTACTAGTGATGTGAATGGTTAGAAGTCATTACCCAGTTAATTCTCAAACCTAGTTACAGCATTCCAAAAAAAAAACACACACACGAAACTATTATACATCTTCTGAATGCTCAAGATTAATAACAAAAAATCTTAAGACTCTCCTTAGAAACATCACTGTTCATACATCTCCCCACTTATAACTGTGTATGAAAATTTTTTTTATTTGTTAAACAGGGTATGTGGACTAATCCATGCTTTTAATTTTTCACTTGCCCCCTATTTGATATGTGACTCTGAAACTGTGGTACCTCTGCAATACCTTTGCAGTGTGTCTCCTATACTCTACCTCCCCTACATCTAACTAGCCATTCTTACTTTCCTTTCTTGTTTCGTAACTCCTATACAACTAGAGCCTACCCACTTTAAATAAGCATCTGCCTAAGTATTAACTCATTTTGCTCTAAGCAACTTAAATAATATTGTAACTAGTCACATTTTCTTCTGCTAATTGTTTAAAACCTTGTTTGTAACAACTCACATACTTGTCTGTCAGTTGTTAATACTCTGTATAATTGAATTGCCTGAGGAGCTTTTTTCTCTCCAGCTTGTAAGATCCTATAGCTGATTGTTACTACTATGTTACTAAAATTTAATAAATTGTTTTCTAGTCCTGAGGAGCTTTTCTCCCCAGTTCTCTGCTGAAAATGAGCCAAAAGCTCAGCCAGACTACCCCGGTTAACAAATGTAAAATAAAAATAAATAAATACATTTGAGTAAAACTGTCTGTTACTGTTTTTCCACTTCCAGTTAAGGGAGTCATTTTCTGTCTACCTTTGCTTCCTACCACTCTGGGCATATACCTCACGTTTCACTTCACTGAGATTATTTTGCTGCTATCTGTTTCATGCTCTCTGAAAATGACTATTTCACAGTTATTTGTTGTAAATTTTGTATTTGTTAGCAACAAATTATAAGCCCTATATTAGCAAGAGAAGCAAAAGAAAACCGTACCTCTTTGTATGGTTTCAGATTAAGCTTGATCTTATTTTCTGTGACAGTAGATGTAGTGGTATACAAAGTCAGGTGGTTAATATGACCAGTTTTGGGTTGAAAACCTTGTTGAGCACTTGGCCACAACTGACTACTGTGGGACTTGAGCAGCTGACAGTGCAAACTGTCCGTGAGTTGTGAAGCTGAGGTTACTAATAATACTAGACTAGCCACTAGTGGAACGCAGGACAAAAAATGTTGCATGCTGCATTAACAAGTCTTGTAACTACTATGGGAGTAAGACTACCAGTAGACAGATGACTTGCGTTTTGCTGTAGTGGCTTTTAGCCAAATCTCTAAGTTATGTAAGAATGACCCTGTTATAGCCTAATGTGGGGACCCCTGAGGGAGCAGGGTCATATTGGGACAAATAGGTCCAGTTGGTCTAAGATTAGTCCTGGGTTACATATTTGTCTTCTCTGTAGAAAGCATAGCCAGCAAGTTAGCAAACAGAAGGCACTAAGAAACTATGCTTGTAAGCTTTAAGCTTAGGGTATTGTCCCTTTGTTTTTATATAATGTCAAGTGTTTAAAATTTCAGGCTTTTAGCCTGGTAATGGCAATCTCTGTTAAATTTTCCTTCCTTTTACTACCACCACCGCAAGTACAGCTGTGCTGCTTGTTTGGTTGTGGGCTCTTTTGATCTGGGAGAGTTTTGTCGGTTTATTCCATCCCCTCATTGTAGCAAACTTGTGTTTAGTGTGACTTTGCAACTGAGTACTGCCTTAAGTGTAGGGCCAAGATGTCATCAGGGGCTTGACAAAGTAATTTGTAGATCATAAACACAGTATTCTGGCCTCTGCCGTAGTGCATTCCTGAACTAGAATGAAAGCTGAGACCGTATCCTAACCCCTTTTGGGCTCGCCCTTCAGCATGTGAAGTACATTCCCTCTTGAGTCAGTGGCAGGATGTCTGGCACTGGAGAGTCTGACCAGTCCAGAGGTATGACATCAAAACACCTTAAAGCCTTCGTCATCTTACTCCCTTATCTGATGCCATAGTGAACATGTGGTCCAGCTTGGTGGAGATGAAATGCATCATAGGCAAATTGTTTTATGCCATCACATTAGGATAGGGCTACAGTTGTCCTTTCTGCCAAGTGGCTTTCATTGTGAGGCTAGTGGCACAAACAGGACAGAATTAATGTGATGTTTCCAAGTGTGGCTTATAGCCAGTGTACAGAAGTCGGCCCTGCTAGTGTTGTGTAGAATAAAAGGGCAACTGAAAAGTACTTGTCAGGTGCAAAACGCTACCTCTAGACAGCTCTTCATGTTCACATCTGCTGCATAGTGTAGTGCAGCTTGTCACCACCATGTCAGTAAAACTGCAGTACGTGCCACATAAAAGCAGCAGAAGGTACTGTCCATGCCTAGCAGAGTGTATTTTTGGCAACCTCACTTCCCCAGGAAACCAGGAAGCAGATGTCATATTCACAGGTGGTACCACCATTTGCTTTTTTCCAGTGTTGGAATTCAGTTAGTGGCTTTTTTATATCTATGTCCTGAGGAAAACATGAGTAGTCTAACAGAGTTAAAATTTTATTTGCCAGAAATTATCTTGTTGAACTCTGTTTTTTTTTTTTTAGTGATGTTACTGGTTTAAGTCGCTGGTGAGACATTTGCATTTGTGTATTTCAACTCTGCAATTACTTTAGTATGAGTACAGAAAAGTAGATAATACTTCCTGTGTGTTGTGAGCTTATTTTGTATTGATTTCATTTTTTTTTTCACTTCTTGGCCCCATAAGCCTTCATGGTACAAGTTTCTTTTACAGAACCGATCTTTGAACACCTAATTGTAGTGTTTTGCTCAGTTGTATATTATGCTAGTAGAGATGGGTTTGGTTTTCTCAGACTGTAGGATGAAGCTCCATATCCGTTCATTCATTGCCTTAGTCATCTGAGCTGTACTGCCAGCTGGTTGGTTACAAAAGTCAGACTTGATTATTCAGATGACGGAGAGACTGGTGGATAAGCTGTATGAATTGGTAAGATTGTGGCATGTCATCCTAGCGTATCATGGGTGTCAGCAGTGTAGTTCATATTATTCAAGTAAGCAGTTAGCACATGAGACTTGCTCATTGTAGCCACAGCGTGATGACATTTTTAGGACTTTCTTTCTAAGTTTACTGTTATATCTTTATAAAACCTAAGCAACATTACATAAATTATTCAATTCCTGCTCCCCTTTTTTAAACCAGAAACATCTTTGCTTATGTCATGGATTAATAAGCCTACATTTTTATATAAATGAAAACAAACCACACCAGCACAATCCTAGTTTCAAGTATTTTTACATCACAAACCATACTGACACACTCCTAGTTGCAAACATTATACATTACTTATCTGCCCAATCATTTTCAGTCATACATTACATAGCTCATTTAAGTCCTGACTTCTTTTAAACCTCATTCCTCCCCTGTATGTATTGTTCCCACAATTCCCATGGTTTCCTATGTAGTTTGCTCCTACCCTTTTCTAAAAATCTCATTTCCAGTTGTTTTTTCTCTGTTACTATAGTCATTGCTTCTGATATACTAAAGAAGGCAACAAAATCCACAGGATACTTAGAAAACAGACCACTGAAAAAAACTGTGAGAATCCAGGAATTAATAAAGATGCTGTAGGACTTGGTCGTTGACCATTCAAAGACCACCAGGCTGGAATTTAAACCACCAAAATTTTATTTCATGAAGCGCTTTTCATCTGCTTCATAAGCAGACTTCTTCAGAGTACATGAACAATCCAACCTACTGCATTTAAAACCTTAATTAGTCATCAGCTGTATAACTAATTATTAATTAAAAATCTTAAAGGCAAAACACTAACTAAGTACAAAATAGCTCATTGTCGGTAAATTTGACATTATTCATATGATATACATAGAAAACTGACGTATTATTTTGCAAATGTTTAAATACATAAACTACATATGTACGGCAAGTAGAAATCTAATAAATTATGTATTAAGTCAATGTCTGGAATACATACTGGCAAACCAGGAATACAATAAAACCTGACCGTTTATAAAGTAAAAACTAACCTTGTAGAGAAAATACTTGTAAACATACAAATGAGCAGGTCTCGAATGTAGTAAAATAAAATATGTGCAACAATCATTCAACTAACTATTTAAACAAAGAAATGGACCCAATTCATAATACATTTTCAGGGTGCTGCATAAAAAATGAAAAATGCATTAATCCAAATACACTTTAAAACAAGTGTGAATACATGGGTACAAATATGAGAGCATCAATACACGTAAATGTACATTCATACCACATGGTCTCCTGACTGAAGAGACAAAAATACCTACATCTACCTTTTGAGACTCATGATACTCAACAAGCAAGATATGGAACATGCTTCATTGAGACCTGGGAAATGGTAGGCCTCCAACCTTATCTGCCAATGTAATTCAAGTGCCAACAACTTCAGTGACGCTGGGCCTCCTCTATTGTCCACAACTAACTGGTCTATAGCAATGAATTTAAATTTATGAGTGGGGAATTCGACTACATGTTTAGCAAGGGCGTTGGTTAGTTTATGTTTCTTAATAGCGTACTGGTGTTCATAAATACGCTCCCTAAATTTACGTTCAGTCTTCCCCACATAGTAAGCTGGACAATTTTGACAAGACGCTAAGTATACCAACATCTTAGAGTTACAGTTGTTCCTATGTTTCAATTGGTACTCTATGTTGTTGACAGTAAATCTACTGGATTCCATGATACAGTTACAAAAATTACAGGCATGACATTTAAACATTCCCGGAAATCTTGTGCTGGGAGGTTTCATCTCAAACCAGGACTTAAGATTCTTGTCTTTCCTGTAAGTTACTTTAGGGCATAGTCCTAGTTTGGAGGACACCCCTGGGTCCGCCCTAAACAATTGCCAATATTTCCAAATTTCCTTGTTCTATCCTGTTTGACAGAATTATTGCATTGCAATCCAACATTGTTACTGATTTTATTGCTGGTCATCTCCATCTCCCAAACCCTGTCTCTGCTTCATTTCCAACATACTCTCAGTTCTTCTAGTCAAGTCTTGTGCTTCCTTCCTTCACTCCAGCATTTTCTGTTGAAACACTGGAAAAAGTTTCACAGGTACAGTTTCTCTGTAGTCTTTATTACCAGAAGAGCAAGAAGCAGAATCTGTTTCTATTTCACAGCTCACTTTTTGTTCGACAAACTTTTTGTGTTTCCTCCTTAGCATGTACTTCATCAAAAAATGATTTTATTCTATCCAGGGAAGAATACTTTGAAGATAGCTGGGTGCAGCAGTTTGAATCTCAGACCTGTGTCTCAACATTCCCTGAAGAGTGGAATAAATTTGCTTCTATTCTGCCTGATATACAATGTGTAATCATTCTCCACAAACACTTTGCTGTCTCCCATTTGGCCCGGTTTTGTCAAAATCAACTCCTGCTGGTAGGATTGCATCTTTGCTATTAAAGGTCTAGGTTGCTTTCTTATAGCCAGGTTTGGAGCATACACACAATATGTCCTTTCAACCAGCAACTCTTGCTGTGGAATACCAGTCCAGTTGCTTATTTGTGCTTTCATAAAATTAATGCATCCTGTTCCTTCCAGCTTCTCTGGTGTAGCTGAAAGTCTCAGGTTTTCCCTGCATACTCTGTCCTCTAAATCTATTATTTTTTGAAACGTCTCTTCCTGAACAATCTTGTATTCGGCCAGCCCTTTCTTCATTTCAACCTCTGATTTTTGCAGCTTTATCACCTCATTTGAATAGTTGTTTAAAGCTTCTTCCATTTTTTTCTACCCTTTTGCTTTGTGTTGATATACTCCATCAATGTTTCATTTATTTTAACCAGATCTGTATGCAGTTGTCTTGTATCTTCCTGTAGTTACTGGAATTAATTTCTGAAGGTTGCATTGCTCTTTGAACAGCTGCAGAACTTTCCCCAGTTGGTGTTTCTTCCTCACATTTTGTAGCTGTTTTTTTTTTCACAATTATCTGTATTTATTTTTCCTGGCATTCAGAGAGTATATTTACTAGCCAGTTACTGAAATTTACCGATAAACAGAAGTCTACTGGCCTTCTCTGCTGAGTTTCTGTTTTCACATTGGGAGAGCTAGAATTAAGCTGTTACTCTGTGTGCAGCCATCTTGAAAGTCCCTAAATTTACTATTACATCTAGTAATCGGCTCAAGGGCTTCTTGACTTAACTGAGCTGAGGGCCTGTAGGAGAAGTGTGACACATTGTTCGTGATCTAGACAGGCAATATGAAAATCATAATATTTAATTAACTAGTTATATATTGAAAGGTTACTAAGCTCTTTGCTACATTTGTCATTAGAACTCTATATTGTATGAAGTAACTTTTGAGGAGGGCTGAGCATGTAACATAGGTAGGACTTCAGTTGCAGGTCATGGCATCTGACCATGTAGTATGCGTGCAGGGGCACTGTGAAATGAAGAAAGCAGATGTGTCAACAGAAAATTAATTCATATACAGAGTGACAAGTGTGCAATGAATTTTTGAAATATCGTTAATGTTATGTGAAATGAGCACAAAAAGGAACACCAGTGTGGTATATACAGTGAATGAATACAAGTTTTTGGCACTAGTGTAAGGAAAGAAAAGTAAATTCATCAACAGCAAACTTGGTGTTCTGTTTGATACATGGAAGCAAGGTGCATATGGTATACCCAATGACATTAGAAGAGGGGATTGTAATATGTTTTATCATTCCTAGAATGTTGCCCCCAAAGCTCTGAATTTACTCATTACTTTCTTCTTTGGGGAGCAAATTTCTGTTTCCCTCACGGATATCTAAATGGGGAGGGCTGTGACTCTGAACAGAGGAGAGTGAGGTTGTATATGGCACTTTTTTGACTCCTACTGTACAGGGCTACAGACCACCATTCATAAAAAGGTGAAGGTTCATTATGTTCACTGCAGTAGCCTTACTGTATGGGTTACATCCTTCCAAGAATATAACAGCTGGCCAGCTTCCAAAGCTTCAGGGCACTGTCCACACACACACAGACACACACCACCAAGCAGCTTGAACTGAGCTGACTAAAAGACAAGATTGTCAGTGAAGCCCTTCGTAGCTTTACTGCTGATTTAGCATATGCTCCACTTGAGGCTTGACCATTAGCTTGTGGTGTTCCTTTGTTGGGCAGATAAGGAAATAGAAGATTTTTCCCCCAAAGGGAGCTTATTTGTGTATTTTCCTCTTCACAAATGTTAGTTTTAAAGCTGAGTGTTGTGTTTTAATGGGCTGTCACAAGACTGTAATGGGTGCTCATTTTTCCTTTTGGTTTAAATGTGTTGTGAAGTAACTGAAATTTTTTTTCCTGTGGAGAATTTTTTTGTTTTACTTTTGTAGGGCTGGCATAGTGTTGAATGTGCATTTTACTGTGTGTTTGTCAAAAAAAAAAAAAAACTATTGCAGACTGTTAGCATTTGCTGCTTGTATTCCTTGGGAAAGAGGCACCATTTTTAGCTTGACCATGGAGTAGACTACTGGTCCCATGGTTAGTTTACCCCAGATCCCTGTGGTGCAGCACTTACAGCCACTATTGGCCAGGGGTTAGCCACATTCTCTGCAGCTTTTGTTGATCCTGGGTGAGGGAACGGGCAAACCTTCCATGTTATCAGAATGCTGTACCCATCCTTGGAGAAGCTGTTGCCACCATTATTAACACAGTTGGCCCCATTTTCCCTGTCAAGAAGAAACAGAAATCCAAGGATGTATCTACTCCTCAAATTCCTTTGGATAGGAGTAATTTATTGGGTCTGGCTCCGGGTTTAATTCAGTTTTTTGATCCTTCTTGTAAAGTACTCTGGTAAACGAAAGATAGGCTCCTTTTTTTTTCTGAAGAGATTCAAGTTTCTGAATCTGAACGGGAAGATGCAGTTTCTTTCTTAGATTAGTGATTCAGACTCTGAGGAGAGCTCAGTTTTTGATCCTCCATGTAGGCGTTTCTCTTTCTCTGGGACTATTGCAAGAATGTGCTAGTGTTTTCAATATGAGAACACTGAGGTTCCTCAGTCCATCAGAAAATACTGAGAGTTGTTGCAAAAATTTTTTTTCCAGATAATACACCCATTCCTCCTGTTCTGTTTGCTTTAGAGGATATGTGTATTACTGCCTGCACTTCTCCTGATAGTCAGCCAGTTGCGCTCTAAAGGTAAGATGGAATGTGTTAAGTTCCTCAGTCTTTTACATTTTTGTACATTATTCTCAAACCTGACCCAGCAGTTCTAGCTCTAGCTAATCTCACTGCTGCTAAGCACCTAGTCAGTTCCAATCTTGCCCTTTCTGATAAGGATGGGAAAATTGATGGGTATCAAAGTGCATACTTCTACAGTTTTGATTTTTCAGAATTTTGAATTGTCGGGCTCATATGTTAGTTTATTCTTACTAATTGTGAAAATATGAGGAATGTTTTATTTGCAGCCCTCTTATGAGGAAAAATCTGCTTTAAATAACTTGTTTTGTCTATTGCACAAGTCACTACTTATTGTTTACAGTGTGTGTATGACTGTGATACTTCTTTCAGGGCTATGACCCCTGGTACTGTTTTTGAGGAGGTTTGCAGGGCTGCATTCTCAGAACCTCCCAGATGATAAAAATGACAATTTTAAATTCACACTTGGATAGAGATTGTGTTTGCCTCTGTAGCAGCAGGGCCAATCCAAAAAGTGTAATGAAAGGGGCAAGCTGATACAGGGAATCAGTCACTCAAAGTTTTTCAGCCCTCCTTTTTCTAAACTTTGCAAGGGGTTTTCCAATTTTTGCAAAAAGCAGAATGATGATCTCAACAAATGCAGGTAAACTGACATTTTAAGAAGAAATGGCAAGTGGGTTCCAAAAAGAAGTTTCAAACCTCCCAAAACCAAGGACAGTCCACAATTGTTTAATGACTGTTCAAGAGACCTGGTGGCCCCCTCCCACTATAGCCCATTGTTTTTCTCCCAGAAAGACAGAATCTGTGTTTTTTCTCTTGGGCAAAAAGTAGTTTCAGACAAATGGGTTCTGAAAATCCATTCATCAAAGTTACAGAAGGGTTACTATTCAGGGTTGTTCCTAGTACCAAATAAAGAAAATGTTTTGAGGCCAGTTCTGGATCTTTATTTCTTCTCTAAAACTGTCTGTCGTGGTTCTTGAATAAAAAAAAATGATGTCACTTTACAACCTGTTGCCTCTTCTTCCCCTTCAAGTTTTCTGGTAACACTAGACTTAAAAGATGCCCATCATATCATCATGTCTTTATTCATTCAGACTTCAGATTTTCTTTAACGTTTTGTGTGTCTCTGGATCACATTATCATTTCTCTGCCATACTGTTTCAACTATCAACTGTGTCAAGAGTGTTCACAAACTGTCTAGCTCCAGGTATAGTTCATTGCAGGCTACAAAGTTTCCAAATTTAGACAACTTGCTTTTCTTTGCAGAGCCTTTTTCAAAGTGTCAGGAATCTCGCTCTTAAATGAGAGCTCTGTTACATAAGCTGGGATTCCAAGAGAATATTCAAAAGTCTTTCTTGACTGCTTCACATAGGATTGTATTCTGGGATGTCAACTAGACTACTTAGTTCAAAGAGCTTTATTTCCACAGGAAAAACATCTATATTCAGAAGATTTTTCTTTCTGACTTTGATCACTGCAAGGGAATACCTCAGGGTTTTGGGTCTCATGGCTACTGTGATTCTCATGATATTCTGGCAAGACTCCCATATCTGAAAGTTGCAATGATGTCTGAAATCTCTCTGGTCCCAGCACTACCACCCTTTATCTTTTCAAATCCCAGTAGTGGGGTGTGTCAGAAGAGAAATCAAATCATTTGGAGACAACAGATGTCCTTAAATCCAGGTGTCTCCTTTTCCCTTCCTGCGCTAAAGCAGTCTCACTACTGACACCTCTGACTTTGCTTTGGGAGCAGAGAAGGGTAAAAGTGAAACTTTTGTGGAAAACCAAGGAGAGATGCAAGCACATAACATCAAGGTGATGCCTACCTTGATCAATGCCCTTGATTCTTTGAACCATCTTTGATCCCTAGAACCTCTTTAAGTGGTTATGTACCACAGCCATGTGGTACATCAACAGGCAAGGGGGAACCAGGTCATACCACCTTTGCAGACTACCCAAGTTAGCTTGGTATATACCTTCCAGCACTATTTCACTCTATAGGCATCCTACATTCTGTCAGAGCAAAATTGTGTGGCAGACAAGCTGAGAAGTACCCTTGCGAATGGAAACTAGATCTGCGATCTCTGAAGATTTGATCTATCTGTGGGGGTAAGTAGGCTTCTTTTTGCCTCCTCTCTGAACGATCAACTGGCAAGATTATTTTCCAGTCTTTATGTAAGAAGGCTTAGAAGACGGATGTCTTTTCTTTTCCTTGGACAGGAATGTTCTTGTATGTGTTCCACCCCTTCCACTAATATCTAGGGCACTTCTGAAGAGTCGGAAGGAATCCCCCCAAGATCATGTGGTGACTGCCTTCTGGCCCAGGCAGCATTGGTTCTCCCTTCTTTTGGAAATGTCCAGGGGCAATTACTACAAGCTTCTTCACAGCCTGGATCTTGTACCTCAGTGTCAGTCTGCTTCAGTTGACCGCTTAGATGATTCCTTTTAGGCATCTGTTTACTGAGGATGTGCAGGAGGTACTAATGGAGGCAAGAAAGCCTGCTACTAGAACCAGCACCCATTCAGGGCTAGTTGTTTTGTTTTTACAATATTTGTGTAAGTTACTATCCTATGGTCTTTCTTATTCTCCTGTCAATGTTAATTTATCAGCTACTTCACCATGTATGCCCATGGATTCTCCTGTTTCAATCTGGTCTCCTGTCAAAATGCTTTGAAAGCGAGGTCTCCAAAAAACTGTTGGCCCCTCCTTAGCGAACACAAAATTAAGATCCTAACAGTTGCTCCATTTGAACCAGCTAACCTGACTGACTTGAGGTTCTTAACATGGAAGGCAGTTTTACTTGATTGCTCTGACCTCTGCAAGAAGGGTATTTTGAGTTGCAAGCTTTTATGGTGAGTCAGCCCTTCCTCATTTTCTATAGGGACAGGGTTTCTTTAAGAACTAATCATTCTTTTATGCCTAAAGTAGTATCCAAGTTAAAAGGAGAGGAAGTGATAACATCCTGGAAGAAGGCTGTTGTGGCTGTAATGCTTAGTCTGTAAAGACCCATCTAATCCAGTTTTATATAGGCTCATTTTTACTTTAAATCCTCATTATTGTAAAGTGCTTGTGTTGCCAAAATGGATAGATATGAATCAGTATGGTTTTGTGGAGGGGAGGCATACATTTGACAACTTTTAATAGAGCAATGATGATCCAGAGGGAAACAGAATCTAAGAAAATACTGCCGCTGTTGGAGGGTCTTAATGCAGAGAAAGCATGCAACAGAGTAAGCTGGGATTTTGTTATTAGGGCAATGGAAGCATTTGCATTCCCTGATGCAATAATAAGGTTAATTAGGAGGATAAAGGGAAAAATTTAAAGTGGGAAGGTTCCTCTCAGATCATTTGCCTGAAAGGGGGAACCAGGCAGGGGTGTCCTCTTTCTCATTTGTGTTACATTTAGAGTCATTGGCAAAGAAAATAAGGGACATAGAAATTCAATGATATAATTGGTATGTAATCAACAAAAGTTGGCTTTATTTGCAGACTATATTATTTTGTACTTTTTATAAAACCAAAAAAGGACATCTCAGTATTTTGGAACATTCTAAGACAGTTTGAAGTCTTTTTGTGATCTAAAATTAATGACAAAACAAAGGCTATTGCTGTAAACCATGTACCCACACATGAATTGGTTCAGTAATACCCATGTTTATGGGGATATGATAAAATGAAGTATCCTTAGCTGCCATAACACAGTATTTGTAACCCTTACTCCTAAATATGTGAGAAGAGATTAAACTAAACAAATGATAATATAAAAACTGAAAGCTTTGCATTTTGGATAGCAAGACACAAGCAGCAAAAATGTTTTACAATCCTTTCGTTTTATTTACTTTATCAAGGAGGAGAAGTTGTGGGCAGTAAATTAAAGGTTTAATCAAGGAGGGTAAGAGGGAAATGGTTAAGTGGAATAAACTGATCTTTCCAGTAGAATATGGTTTAGGCTAACCTGATTTGGCTTTATCTGCATGCGTGCGTGTATGTGTGTGTAAGTCCGCTATCCTGAATGTTCAAAATACTGAAAACTCATTAACTGAATTTCAGAATACTGAAAGCTGACCGTGCTGAATTGCAAAACACAACATGGCAGTGGTGTACAGTACTATAAGGTAAGTAAACATTCTTTCCCCACTGTAGTGCAATCCTGGAGTTAGTATATAGTTTGGGGGGGCATGGGGGCGTAGCCCCCCTCATTGGGTGTGTGTGGGTTGTAGCCCCCCACCTACTTTGGTTTTATATCATCCGGTGTCTGTTACTAAGATAAGTAAGTAGTTTTTTAATTTTGGAAAGAGTTAGTAGTTGGTGTTGTAAGCGTGCATTTTTTTCTTAGTTTTCATTTGGTGAGACAAATTGTTGGTGAAATTTGCACAGTTTATTTGGTATTGTGAACCTAGGTTTTGTGAATGTTATTTGTGATGAAATGTGGTTTTTGTGAATGTTATTTGTGATGAAATGTTTGGTATTCACGGATCTATGCATTTTTTGTTATGCTAAGCAATTCACAGGTGAAGAGAAACGTCATGTCTATGGGTTAACATTTTGTATTTTGCAATTCAGCATTGTAAGCTTTCAGTATTCTGAAATTCAGTCAAATGAATTTTCAGTGTTTTGAACGTTTGGGATTGTGGACACAGTGAAATGAATTTCAGTATTGAGCTTTCAGTCAGGTGAAGTGGGCCTAAGATATATATATATATATATATATATATATATATATATATATATATATATAATTGTGTGTGTTTATTTATATATATATATATATATATATATATATACATACATATATTTTATACACACACATACATATATATATATATATATATATATATATATATATATATATATATATAATACACACACATATATATATATATATATATATATATATATATATATATATATATATATATATATATATAATGTGTATATAATATGTGTGTGTGTGTGTATTTATAATATATAATGTGTAAGTTGAATCTTGATGATTGGATGGGAGATAGGAAATTCACCCCGGGGAGCACTTCTGTGGCTCTGCTTGACAGGGGCACAGGAAAATAATTTTCTTGGTTGGCAAAAGCCAGGGTACCATTTGGCTAGGCTTATATAGGCCCTAGGGCCAATAGCCTAGTACCTATGAACCTATATATATTAGTGTGTGTATATAATGTGTGTGTGTCTGTCTATTTACATATATACAGACACACAGACAGTCATGTGTTTTATATGTATATCTATATATAGATAGTCGTGTGTTTTATATGTATATCTATATATAGATAGAAATGTATATACAGATAGTGCTGTATAGATACATATACACACACACACACACACACACACACACATAGGGGGGTGTAGGGTCATAGCCCCCAACATAGGTGAGTTTTACGTACGCCGGTGTGGTTTAGTTACGTGATGGACAAGTGATTCCTTGCCCTCTGAAAAATTGGACATTTGTGATTCTCAGTGTGTGACATTTTGACGTTCAAAGTTATGGGCTTCTGGTTTTGAAAGGTAATCCTTATATAAATTGTATGTGTGTGTCCTATATGATAAAATTTGGTATGTGTGTGTGTGTGTATATATATATGTGTATATATATATATGTGTATATATATATATGTGTATATATATATGTGTGTATATATATATATATATATGTATATATATGTGTATATATATATATATATATATATATATATATATATATATATATATATATATATATATATATGTGTGTATATATATATATATATATATATACATATACACACACACACACACACACACACACACACCTATATAATTGTACAATAAGTACAAAAAGCTGTAATTCAAAGTGGAAAGGAATGATGATGATGGTGTGAAATTCAAGAAATAAGGAGGGAGTAGGATTTTGGATGCAGATCCTTAAGGAGAATAGCAGCCATACAGAATATTATATTTATAAATTAGCTGAAAGTGTTATATGAACTAAGCCAACAAGAGAATGGAGAAAGGAGATTCTACTGATAGGAATGACTTCATTTATGATTGTAGAGAATAATAAGCAAGAGGGGGCTGAAATTTACTGGAGAAAATTGGCAAAGAACTGAGGAATTGAAGCAAATAGCTAGAGAGAGAGAGAAGGGTAATAGAGTAGGAAGAGGCCAAGAAGACACTGGGACTGCAGGCTAGAGACTGCCTTCCATATCCGGGGTTGATATCCGACGAAACAGAAAGGGATAGAGGAATCCTAAGTGAATGACCTGCTCTGGTGGAGTGAATGAGGCACCGGTACAACCTGTGTCAACTAGACCCAATGGTTGTTTAATGTCATTACCTTTTGCTATACTCCACTGTAACAAAACTATTCCAGACAGGGTCAAGGCATACTCTTTCAGGGTCTTGGCTTCATCTGTAGCCTTTTGGAAAGGGTTGGATTCTAGCAGTATTCTACAAGCTGGTAGTTGGCCATCTATGTTGTTTACTAGCATAACCTACCCATATAATTAAGACTGTTTACCGTTTAAATAGTCGCACGATGTATGTGCGAACATCACATGTTCAAAAACAAAGACTAAAACAATGAAAATATCGACTGAAACAATGAAAATATGGACCTACACATCAGTGAACTCATAGTGTCGAACCGACCATGGGTCCCAAAGGGGGTCACAGGTCCAGTATTTGGTGGGGTTGCATTGGAGTATGTTATTTCAACTGTTGACATTTTGGAATGCCGACATTTCATCCCGCGGAGTTATTTTTCGATAGTGTGACCATACATTTTCAGGTTCAGTATTTCAATGGTAAACCTAATTAAGACTAAGACTACTGCAGTAGGGATCAGTGTTACGAACATAGTACTTAAACTTAACATAACAGCAGATTTTTGACTTCTGCAATAGTCACTCCTCCTCTCCATCCCACTTCTTCTTGCTTTGTTGTGCTTTTTATGCCAGGGTGTGGATATTTATTTGTTGTTCCTAGCTTTGCCCTTTCAGGGTTCATCCTCTTATCTCTCTGTTGGCAAGGAAACTCTGAAGGGCTTCGTGCCCATACTTGTTTTTTAGTCGTCTGTGCTCTAGCTGCCTCACAGTTTAGGTGCATGGAAGGTGGCTTTAAACTGGAACCTGGATGGCTCGTTATACCCTTTGTAGGATATAATTCGTGTAGCTAAGGCTGCTACAGCAGTGATCATTATAGTGATCATTATAACATCTACTGTTGTGGGAAGTTTGCTTACACATCTGTACTGTAGAATACTGAGTGCTCCAAGTTGCTTTGTTTATCTTGTTACCATCACAATTGTACTTTGTAAGGTCAGCAGATGTAGTCCTCTAACCAGTACTGGCTACCCAGTGTGCATACTCTGCTTTGAAATGCTTGCCTTGCAGAGTTTTGCAGCTGGAATGTAACATGTTTACTTTTGGGTACAAGGGGTTCCATGTATTAAGGGCTTCTGTTACTTGTGGAAAAAGTGAATGTCAGGCATGCTGTTTTTATAAGTGCATGCATTAGATGATTTCCGTTTCTCACATTTTCTCAGATATTGGTCTGTTGGATGCACAGAAGATGTAGTTTTGTTGAATCCATGTTCTTTTAAGTTGAACATGGTGGTTATTTACTGCATTCTGCCTTTTAATAATGCAATATATTTTTTTGTTACAGTTCTACTGTACTGCCCATTAACAGTATGACAGTGGTTAGTGTTACTGTCTCTCAGCACCTGTTACTGTCTCAGCTCCATTTGCAGAGCTCAGTTTTTGCTTTTGAGTTTTCCATGGGTGGCACGTGTTTTTCTTGTGTGCTCTGGTGTTCTCCTTGCTGCAAGGTTGTTCCAAGCTTTTGCCATGGAAGTTTTCTTTCCTTGTCTATCAGATTTTTTGAGCTTATTGGGTTTAACTTGTTTTAATAACATGACGTATGCAGGGTCTGATTAGAATTTGTATAATGAGTGTTTAGTCTTTTTTTTTTAATTTGTAGATAATGGTTGCTGCTTTGTTAGACTGTGAGTAGAACAAGATAAATGATGGGCTCTTTTGGCTTTAGCATGTTTGATTAGAAAATTGCATACACAGATGCAGTGTTAGCTGGCCTGCTAAGTGCATTTTTTTAGTTTGTGTAAATAGTAAAATATTTTAAGAAAATGTTAATTGAGCACGTCACGATGTTAGTTGTGAATATATGTTGTTAATGCAGTCTAACTTCTGCTTTTATACTTGCTCTCTGTGGCTTTATACCTTTTTAACGTGTGTCTTCCATAGCATACATAAACCTGAAAATGATCTTCCTACTTCCCACACTTTTTGTTTCAGTTGAGGTGAGGTGGTGGTCTGCCTTCCAAAATATTAACATGGAAATTTTGCTTGGTTACTGATAACAATATCAATGTATGTGTAGCCTAAGCAAGATTATAGCCGTGTAAATTTTTTTTTTTTTATTAAAATATATTATTGAATATTAACAATGATTGCAATAAAAATATGACGTGAAGTGGGGTAACTGCACATCTCCTATGGGTATCTGTTATTAAGGTTATGTTTGATTTGGTTAGCCTACTATGTAAAATAGCGAGTATATATTTTTTCCTTTTTTGTTTTTAAACGCTGTTTTGTCTGTTTGGTAAGATTTGACCTAGGTTTGAACAAATGGGAAGTACAAGGTACACGTTTTTCAGCACTGAGTTTGCATAGTACTATGTAGGCCAGCATGTGCTGATAGAAGACTCTAGAATGGTGGGTAAGAAGCGCCAAATGAGATACGGATGCTTGGCTTTGGATGGTCCTGTGATAAGGGCATTGTTTATGTTGTTTGAATTGATTTTATGTAGTTGGAGTGCTTCAACTTTAACTTTTTAATATATTAAATAATAATAACAAATAAATTATTATTTCAGTAATAATGGGTTGTTTCATATAGTGGAAACAAGTTGCAATTTATGACCACTATGTGAGAGGGAGTATAAAGTAAAGGTGAGTATTTATTTTATTTTTTTTTTTTATAGTGAGCAAGACGTGACTGCGGTGGTGGTGCTGCGGTAGCATTGTCACCTCATAGTTAGACGTTGCCCATTCGATTCTCAGTTGGAGCATCTTCTGTGTAGCGAGTGCGACATGCATGTAATGGACGTTCCTTCGTTGAAGGTTGTGCATTAGGCCCGGCAAGCCAGTATGTAAAAATCTACTGCCAATCATTAGCGGACAGGAGTTCCACTGTGGTGACCCCTAACCGGGAAAAGCCGAAAGACACATACATAGTGAGCAAGACTTGTTTTATGGCTAATTAATTTCCCGTCAACACATTTTCTTTCTTTTTGTTTATAACCTTTTTTAATTTTGTAAAGGAATTTGCTTTCAAAAAACAAACTTTGTAATAGGAAAGCTCTTATGGTGATCCCTCTCACCTATTTAGTATAAGTTTAGCATAGCGGTTTCAAGATCAATATAAATCATAGACAGTGTTCAAAGTAATACTTGGAAACAAGGTACTAGCAACAAATGACTCCTAAATTATCTTTAACAAAGACCACTGAATAACGACTGTATACAGCCAAAATCACCTAACTCTGACAGAGGCAAGCTGCCTTCTCCTCCTCTTCCCCAAAGGAATTCTGGAGGGAATTAAAAACCTGTCAAGACTATTACATTAATAATAACAACACATTTGCATTTGCAAGTGAATGTAGCAAATTTCTTCTTGACTCTATAGTTAACTTAATCAGAAAATCCCAAAATGCTTCTTCCCACTGCGTAGATTATCACAACTAGTAACTTCTCTACCTTTCCACTGAATTCTCTCCGACTTTCTAATTCGGACAAATTATGGTCATGGAAAACATGAAACAACTTCTTAGCTTAAATGATACAAATGGAGCAAAAATGAGCAGACGACACCCTAAATTCCTAAAAAAAAATTGCCAACATGATTGCCAAACCAGTGTGTCTCCTGTACAGTATCTCCTTAATCACTGACATCTGTCCTTTAAACATGCAGTCGTTATCTCTTTCCATAAGACTGCCAGAACCAAAGACTACCATGATACATACATAATGTCCCATCGCCAAAATCTTTGCAAACCTGGTCTCTAAACAACTCTTTAAACACACAAACAAATGTCTTGTGTGATTTACAGCATTACTTTTAGGAATGGCTTCAGCACAATGATCGCCTTGTACTCTGCCACAAGTGACATATTACGTACACACACGGTCATCAAACTTAAATAAATAAATATTTATATTGATACTATGAGCCTGAGTCATGGCTGACAAGGGTTTGTAGGCCAGCCTACCCTCCCAGTAACCAAATAGATACATTTATATTTTATATAAGTTATGCATTGTTACAGTTTGGACTGATTCTGTGAATATTACTGGATCAAGATTATAATGTGTTGTAAAATTATTTTGAGACTCTCTCTTTATGGCTTAATAAAAATATTTTGATAATTGGGAATGCTTTGTTATTGTAGTACCAGGGTAACTGCAAGTGGTTTGTTTTCTGAAATGTGTTCTAATTCAGAGAAAATAGACTTTTTAGAGGATGGGGTGGTAAAAGTAGTATGTTGCTATACCTGGAAAGGAATATGCTTTGCAGCCTTTTTTGGGGAGCTAAATTCTAAAATATTTTATGCAACATTGTTTTAGAACTAAAATTATTTCATTACTAGAACCCCAGCAGTTACATTTGGTAGTTGATTCAGAAGTGCTGATCTGCCCACCTTTAGCTGGATTTCATGAGGACTACAAGAACATGTTGGCATGGAGGGCTTCTTGGAAATTGTGTGATAACATGTTTGCATGTGTTTCTTGATGTGTGTGAGTATGCAGGTTTTGTGTTAAAGCCATTTATTTGCATTTTAACAACTTTGGATGCTAGTTACTAAAGTGACCCAACCGTTTTCTGAAGTAAAGATGTACTTTACTGGGCAACAGTCCATTCCAGATTTTGTAGTGAATGGTTATTTTGGAGGTCTTGGTGGCAGGGCTGTACAAAAAAAAAAAAAAATAGCCATGATTAGAAGATTATCCAGAAATAAACTTCTGACAACTGTTATACCTTTTGAAAGCAAAATTAAAGCTATTAATGATTTAGTGGTACATTTCTGAGGAGGTGTAAAGAGGGGTTATTGCTTAATGCTTTAATAGCTTTTGGGCATGCATGAGTATGTAGAAGTTTTCAGGTCTTTTTGTTTGCTTTTAATCGAGAGGAAACAATTGTAAAATTTAAAAGAATTGTGGTTAATTGACTTCCAAGTGTTCTTGTGTTCTGGAAAGTCATTTGTCTGGAGTAGGGCTCCAGATGGAGAGAATACACAGCATAAAACCAGAGCTTGCCTTCTGTACTTACCTGTAATGTCTGTGATAAAGCAATAATGTGAAATTGATGTATGTAGATTCTTTCCATCCAGTGGAGCTCTGTGGAGTTTAATCTCTGAATTCCCAATAGCTGCACACAGAGCTTTTTGACAAAATCAAGTTCTATTCCCAAGGTTCAAAAGAATGCTTGTTTATCTAGACCCATAAGTGCTATTGAAGTGTAAAATGACAGACTGTTTAGCACAAACTAAGTTTTGCATTGGTCACATTAATTTGATCCTAGCTCTTACAATAGGTGTTGTAAATTACAGTAACAAATATTAATTTTTATAATGTTATGCAAGAAACTTACAGTATTTCAGTAATCGCTGAAGCTCCACATAAAACTCAGCAGCATTTTGGTCATCCAGCTGTGAACTCTCAAGAGGCTAAACTATTTTAATTCTTGTCACTCGATTTATGAAATATTTAAAAAAATAGTTATGAACAATTGTTAAGATCTCTCTATCTACAGTAGAGAAAAGTCAAGTGTCAATGCAGTTGTATTGCCCATTGTGTAAGCTTTAAGATGAAGCCATTCAGTAATTTGTGTGTTGTATTGCTTTGCAATTAATGAGTATGAGCAGGCATTACTAGATTCCTACAAGCATCATCCTGAAGAAATAGCTGGAGGTGTCACTAGGATATAATGAGTTGGTTGCCAGTGAGAGATTTGGGAATACAAACTTGTTTGTGGAAATAACACTATTTTAGAGAACAGCATAGCAATGTAACACCATTGATATAATGATCTATTGAGGAATAAATTTATGTAATCTGCATTTGTGGATGATTTACTCTGATCATTATAAGGATGACAGATGTCCAAGTTTTGATGCAGTCAGCAGGGTTACTTTTAAGATTTGGTCTTGTGTCCTGTTGGAACAGATTTTTCTATGTCGCAACCATGGTTGCAAGAACATCTGCCTAATCCAGTGTATTCTCGTCTTCTGCAGCTGTCTCCTGCCACAAGGTTTACGGAGTTCTAAAGACAGGCTATTGAGGAAGCTTGTTTTGAATTTTTTTTTTCTTCTAGTGTTGACTTTTTTTTTGCTTCACAAAAACCTAGCTTCTTATAAGTGTGCTTGCAAAAAAACAGATTCTTAAGATGTCACCATAGTGCAGAGGCAGGATGCTCATCTGTGCCACTGGAGACCTGGGACTTGATTAGGGAGTGAACTCGGACCATGGTTAGGACTGGCCAGGGGATGGGATATGGGATGAAGTGTCTAATGGTCACTTTTTCATCTGGGGGAAAGTTCTTTTATTTATTTATTTTTTTGGGGGGGCTGCTGCTTTTGTTAACTCTGAAGACTTTCTGCTCAAGGTTGAGGATTGGCAGATGTACTGAGGTTGTTCTTGCATGTCCCTTTTGTGGAAGTAAGGATTATAAATGCCCATTGCAGCAGTGTACAGGCAGCCTGTTCACAGCTCCTCTGTAGGGTCCTTGCTGTATTTTCCGAACTGTTTCATGTCATTGTCCAGCATGTTAATTGGACAACTGCTTGGGATCTGTTTAACAGTAGTCTTATTTTTAGTGTGTTTTGAAATGAGGCATGTTTATGTGAGATAATATTCCTATCAACATTTTTTCCAGATTGTAGTGAGAGACTGCATTCTTTATTTCATACTAGCTGTGTTCTTACATAGTTTGTCAACTTGGAACTGGCTATAGATAACATGTTGTGTTTGAGCGTGAACAGGAGAATGTGTGCACATTTTTGTGCTGATACAAGCCTGTGGTGGTACTACCTTGCTTGAGATGCAGTAGTGATCTGTTTTTTTTTTGGGGGGGTGAAGCAACAGATTCTGCTTGGAAATAAATGTAAGACTTTTCTTTGCATCATAGACGAGGATGGTTGGTCCATACTGTAGCAATTGTTGCAAAATATTTTTTACTCCTCTCTGCTCTCCTTTAAAGGGATAAGGAAATGGAGTATCATATCATCACTGTGTTTTACAGCTGTTTTGTTTTTATATTGCTGATGTACACTGTCGCATGTAATGAGGTATACAGAGTTAGGTGTAGGTATTTGAAGACCCATTCATTGATGTGTTTTAGGCAAGAGGTACACCATGAGTAGTAGGTATGACAAGGAATATCACTTTAAATGTAAGCTACTTATTATATAGCCTATTTCAAATACTTGTAGATAAACTTTTTAAAGTTGTCTAAAATTGTTTTGGGGGTGAAGGACAGATTCAAAGAATACTGGATTGTCCTTTATCATCGTTTATCATCACTCCTTATATTAAGTGTTAGTGAAAAGGCTGAAAAGAATGGATCCAGTGCTGATCCTTTATGAATACCTATTGAGGTATTTTGTGAGGATGAGAATATCATTAGACTTAACACCAACTGTTTTTTTTTTTTCAGAAAGGTGACTTGCAAATCAGTAACTTGTAGAGGACCTGAAGCTGAAGGTTACTAGACAGTTTAACAAGAGATTGTGATGAGGTTGTGCTATTATGCAGTCAAAAACTTTGAAGATGACATATCACCCACCTGCTGAGTGACCTTTTATTACTAATTTTAAGAATAGTGTCAGTAAATGTGAATAAAGCAGTAATTGTTGGTGAGTGGGAGGGGTATTCTATTTGTATTTAAAGGTTACAACTCGATAAAATATTTTGTTAAGTAGTTTTCCTATTCTGAGTTTGAATGTGAGTGCTACATTTGGAAATGTGAGTAGTATCAGTTGCTTCTTTCCACAGTTTGGGAAATGTGTGATGGAGAAGTCAAAGAAGTCATAATTTGTGGCTAATTTGATTACCATATGGCTCCTAGTCATGGTTTGTATGTTATCAGTAACTGCAAATCAGTTTTTTGGGGGGTATTCTATCAGCTTGCCTTTTTATGTAAAATCTTTTGAATTGGGGGAATAGTACACTGATTTTGTTTTTTTAATCTTTAGGCGAGAGTGTTTGAGGTGGATCGATTATTTCTTTCTTTATTTTTTGATCAGGCTGCAAGATTGTCAACTTCTTTCCAGAATTTTCTTGGTTTCGGTCGTGTGTATACATTGCTTTCAGTTTATCCTGTCTTACTTGGTTACACAGGGTAAAATATGTGATTATAGTCCTCTAGGAAGTGGATCTTTTTTGAAACAAGTTTTAGTAATTCACAGTTCGAAAAACAAAAGTCATATATTTCCAGATATCACCACAAAACTGTACACCATTGAGAGCATTTCATATTAACTGAATTGTTCATAATGAAGCAAAATCTTGCATTGGCAGTGCTAATTGCATCCTTCATCCATCATTCAGATATTCAGTCTTAAGAATTCTTAAATGCATCGTTCATCATAAAGGAAAATTTAACCTCATTTACACACATTGAAAGTTTTCAGGCTTGTTAGCACTGCTGATAATGTCCTTCACGCAGACTTAACACACACTAATGAGTACCTTTTTTAGAATATGTGCAACTCTAAAGCGTTGTTAACTTTTATTCAATGCACCTATCTGGAATTACTGATTTACTTCTACATTGTCACCCAAAAAAATCCTAAATGCTATAATCACTGGCAACAGTCTCTGAATCTGTTTATCCTCATCTTTTATTGACCTGTGGAATGACATTATAAGCTATTCATAAATACATCTCTCTCTCCATGTACTTCCATATCTCTGTTTCGTCTACTGTGTGGGAAGCATTCGCTGCTTCTCCTATTGCCATTTGAGGACAGTCTGCTGAAAACTACAACCTTTGTCTCCCCATCACGTTTTTCCAATAAAATGAAATTGCTAGTATATTATCCCTCTTCATCACATTGCCACAGAAATGGCACAGTTCCTCCCCATTCTGCACAGTCATATCCCTGCATTAGATTACCTCAACATCTATCCCCTCAACATCTATCCCCTCAGAACAGCTTCTGTGACCTCTAACAGCTGTATTAGTAGAGGAATATCACTGCTCATCACCAGGCGCAAGCAGTCTTGGCAGTCAGCCCATTTATTTCATACTTCCTTGTTAAATAACCATCTCTGCCAGAAATGCCCAGCAGAAGCCATTTCACAAACGTTGTTATACTGTAAATGGTGTTCACTTTTCAAAAATGTGAACACTGATTAGACAACCCAATCCGTGTGCCTATTGTAAATCAAGCATATCCAAATAGAAAGATGCCTGGTAGTTATATGCAAAACAACTGGTAAAAGACTTTATAGGGGACAGTTTAAAATGTGAGCAAAACCAGAGAGACTTGGTGTCGGTACGATCTGTTGTACTGTACAGACTTGTACACTTCGTCCCTAATTATCCTAATATTTTTACTCTGTCCCTCATAAAATGTCGATTTTTGTAAACCAAGGACCATTTCTTAATGCCAAATGTTAGACTTTCACTTTCTGTGCCTCTGAACAGTAACAAAAAATATTATTCTCACACTAGTAAACTTCTCCATAATAGAATATAGATAATCCTTAATTGCCAGAATTGTAATATTTTGTATATAAATCTGTGTGTGTGTGTGTGTGTGTGTGTGTGTGTGTGTGTATATATATATATATATATATATATATATATATATATATATATATATATATATATATAATGTGTGTGTGTGTGTATATATAATATATATATATGTATATATATATGTATAATATTTTGTTGCTGGGAGTTCCCAACGAGTAGCTCCACGGCAGAGTTAGCAATTTCCTACCTTTCTGATGTGCCTGTCTTCATTCAATGACTTGGGTCCTCAATTTTGCCAAATAACTAGACCTTTTATGAAGAATAGACAAAAAAGTAAATTTCTGGACAGTCTGCAAACTCTATATAGATGAACCATGTAGACTCGCAAAAAAAAAAAAAAAAAAAAAAAACTGAGGCAACAATGTTTTATGTACACAGAGCATCCTGAGTACATTTGCATGCCACAGCCTACTAGAAGATAGCAGAAGAGCACTGAAGTCCATTTATACGACATTAGAAAAGGTGAGACTTTGCGCTCATAATCAAACCATGACAACCGAGGGTTAATTCTGCATTACCCAGACCCAGTTGTGGATTATTGCTAAAATATATTCAGTAACTTGCTCTCCAGAAGAGTTCATAAGAACATCTTTAACCATCATGCAGTCCTCCTCCTAAAGTTTAGTAAATATAAAGCCCAACTATTATGACTAGTAACAAAGAAATAATTTTAAAGATGTAACATACCTCATTGTTCACCAACACATGTCCACCTATTATACAGAGGGTATTCCCTGTGTCTTATAGTTATCAGAGAAGCTTGTGGATGGTTGTCTTTGGGGAGCTAAAGACTACCTGAAATCTGTTCTTCAAACTAAGACCTTAATTGGCTAATACATTACTTTAATGCTATGTCAGGTATATCTTCTACAGTTTACTAGTGCCTGCATAATCCTATTGCCTATATTGCTGTTAACGTCAGTACCTGGAAGATTCTTACACATGACTTCAACTTAAAGGCTAACATTTCAGTTTTATCTCCAAGTCTAAATACCAAGTTCTGCATATCACCAGCACTCATTCTCTTCCCCAGGCACTCAGAGTAGATGAAACCTATTTTAAATAAAGTAAGAAAATGTCAGTATATGACTGGAACCACGGAAAAAAAGCCAGAAATCAAATGTCTTTACGTAAAGACATTTGATTTCTGGCTTTTTTTCCGTGGTTCCAGTCATATACTGACATTTTAACTATTTTAAATAAAGCATTTTAGCATAGACTTGACAGCTACCATTTTAAGCCTTTAGGGGACAAAAAAATGTCAACCTGGACAATGTAGATGGTTACATACATAAGCTGTGCTACATTTTACTTCTTTAGAATAACAATATTACTAAAAACTTTCAAATAAAAAGGCATAAAAGTTTTTTTTTTTCATACTCTTCTGGCCAATGAACATCAGGCTAATAATTTCAAGTACTTCTAATCGTGCAGCTAAGTAAAACATGCAGACCTTGACCAAATAAGTTATCCAAGATATATTCTGACAGCATGATCATTCATTTCAAGATACTAACAAATCTAAGCAGCAGATATATTCACCTATCCAGCTACAGTAGGATGACCACATTAGGACTCGAGATGTGCATGGAATAAGAGAACCGTACAAGTAGAAACGCTTCATAACTTGACTAGTTTATCCAAGAAAATACATAAACAGTTATTGCAAACCTTTAAAATCTGTAAAGCATAAGTAATGACATACCTCATCTCTCAATTAAAAGGCTAGGATTAAGATCATTCATCTTAACATTATCCTCTGAGTAGTACTTCTAGCTGTTATTGTTCAGAATTGGTTGTGTACTTAAGTTGTTGTCAGACACTTGTTGGTGAATGTTGTTCCTATGCTTTTTTTTTTTTTTAATTTGCAGTATTTATAAACGTATTTAAACCTCTTTGCAGATCTCTAAATCTGTATTTGACCCGTGCTGAGTGTTTCCTGTCTTAGCAGTGTGCTCTGAATGTCCCCCTTCAGTATCTTACAATCAGGCCTCACTCCATAACACCCATTTCAAATGTTTTCTCACCAACTAAGCAACCTGGTGTTTAACCACCGAAACTCTGGTGCTACACAGCCAGTGCAACATTATTGCTAAAGAACCTGCTATGTATGTGTACTGTTAAGCTCACAATACTGTCCAGTGTGTGATTTGTGGCTTTATTGGGAACATACAACTAGGGAAACCCTGCTACCCCTTCTTAACTGCCAAGTAGCCTCCCCCCACTGAAACAGATATATAACCTCTGTTTCTTATGGCTAACTTTTATTATAATTTTTCCTTTTTTTTTCTTCTCTACTCCAGATTACATCCCACACTTAAACCTACTGCTGATCTTTATGAGCAGTAAGTATTCTAGCCCATGCTATTCCTCTCTGGGAAACTATCTCCCCCTCCCATTCTACCTTTGTATACTTTGCCAACACCTCTGTTTTATTCTGTTTTTTTTCTTTCTCTCTTAGCAACAGCTTGTAAATCTTAACCATCTGCCCATCCCTTGCCTCCCTCATCTTCATGTTTTGGACGCAGCCTAAACTTCTTGTACTTATTAAATTTAACCACTGTCTTCCAGAAAGCATTTGGCTAAGTTAAGAGCTGTGCTGCCTTTGTGCAGAACTTACCTCTTGGCGATTTGTTTTTCTTTCTCTAACCACAGAAGGCGGGTGCAACCCGGTCTGGGCTCACTCTGCTCCCCTACCCTACTCCCATTCCCACCCACCTCAACTTCACTTAGCTTTATACCCCTAGAAGCTCCTCCCTCAATTCTCACAAACCAGTTGCAGCGCACACACACCATACCACCCCCTAATTCCCACCACTCCCTCATTTCAACCTACCCAACACTCACAATACTATCTACACCCCAAACTATAACATATATGCACTGTACCAATTTCTACACCCACAACCATAAGAGTATGTCCAAATCTTTGCCATATTATATGTTATTGACCATCAGCATTACAACATTCCTCACACACTATCACGCCACATCCCCAACACCTGCATACTCACATCACCCATAACATCCTGTACCCTAAGTACTCCACCTTTACACACCCAGCTATTCTAACATATCACCCTCCCTATTTGTATGGAAACCTTTGTCTAACAAAAACCACACCCACCCCAAAGATTACTAAACTTAAACTAGCCAACCGCTCTACTACAACCTCTTATATCTCACACCATCCATTTAACAATACATTTACTACTTGAACTATTAAAATGTGGCTATGTAGACCGTAACCCAGGACCCACAAACAAAGCACCCCCAACCAAACAGTCAATAACCATGACCTATACATAATAATAAACACATGTAGTATCTGTAATAAAATTACTGAATTTCAAGCGTGGCTAGCTAATAATTCCCCAGACATCGTAGGAGTAAAAGAAACCTGGCTAAAACCTCACATAGCTGAAAATGAACTCCTCTTACCAGGATACACCATGATTCGCAAAGATAGACTTAATAAAGAAGGCGGCTGCATAGCAGTAATATACCGTGACTTCTATAATCTTACCCCCTTTCAGAAACTGATTCCCTTCTAACAACCTAGAGCTACTCATAACATTCTTTGACATAAATAGAAATAAAAAGATATGTATGATTGTGCTGTATATATTCCCCCTGGAAACAATATTCCAACACTAGATTTTCTATCCTGGGTAAACCATAACATCCCCTATGAAACTATCATTCTTGGTGACACCAACATAAACTGACAAGAGCGTAATCTCAGATTCCCCTCTAAACAGCATTAATCTACACAGATTTACACAGCTTATTACAACTCTCTCCCCTGTGCCCCAAACTGAAACTGTCATAAACTGGATCCTTGTAACTCATCCACTCAACTTCTCAAATAGTGGTACCCTCCGCAGCACTTCAAGTGATCACCAGCCAACTTTTACCCGTAGATGCCACTTACGTATTCCCAAAGCCCATACTTCTAGGACATCAAGAAATCTTCCCAAAGCCCATACTTCTAGGACATCAAGAAATCTTACCAAATTCAATCTTGAAGCTTTCATAAACTCCCTAAAATCCCATAACTGGTTCCCCTTAAAATCACTTCCTCTAGACAACTCTGTTGATTATTTCAGTAAACTCTCTTCCTGGTGCACTTAATAGCCTAACCCATAGCCTAACCCCAATACCTGCTAAAAGCATAAGAAAACAACAATGTTCCTTGGGTAGCAAAAGAAACTAGATGTGCCCTCCTATCTAGAGAAAGCCTGGAAACAATGGTAAAAAAAAGTAAAAACCCAAACCAGGAACTTGCTCTACAAGCAGCTTCATAATAAAACCGAAAAGCTAGTTATAAACGATAAAAAAACACGATTTCTCTATGTAACTGTCTAGCCAAAGTCATAATCCAAAAAAGTTCTGGCAATCTTTTGCAACCCTACTAACTCCAGGTATGATGCAAAACACATCCCCTTCACCAGATGATGACCCACAACAAATTGCCCAAATGTTCCAATACACACTTTATCTCCACTATTCAAAACTTGCTTAATAACCCCTCTTCAGCAGCTATCCATAATGACAACTCCCAAACCCCTACAAGCCCCACCCAAGAAATCAGCCCCCCCCCAAAATCTGACAGATCAACTTGGCACCACTCCGTCTAACCCACCTTTTCTCTACAGCCAATACAAACCTCACTAGTACTTAAACTCCTCAAAAACTAAGATCTTGCTCTCTTTCCGCTGATAATTTTACCTCCACAATTGCTTACCTTGTAAGCATACAAATAAACTGATCCTTCACAGAATCATATGCCCCCTTGTTTGTGTCTTTCGGCTTTTCCCGGTTAGGGGTCGCCACAGCAGAACTCCAGTCCGCTAATGATTGGCAGTAGAGTTTTACGTGCTGGCTTGCTGGGCCTAACGCACAACCTTCAATGAAAGAACGCCCATTCATGCATGTCGCCACACAGACGACGCTCTAACTGAGAATCGAACGTGCAACGTCTAACTGTGAAGCGACAATGCTACCGCAGCACCACCACCGCAGTTGAATCATACGTCCCCTTACTATGGAAAAAAATCAATCATCACCCCACTACGCAAAGGTGACAACACCTTTGATCTCTCAAACTACAGACCTGTTTCTATTCTCTCCCCATTATCAAAAATCTTAGAAAAATGTATAG
Source organism: Protopterus annectens (assembly GCF_019279795.1). NCBI lineage: Eukaryota > Metazoa > Chordata > Ceratodontiformes > Protopteridae > Protopterus > Protopterus annectens. Next base: position 1,200,661,968 of record NC_056745.1, read on the forward strand.
ACACCAAACTCCTACAGTACCTCCTAAACCACTGCTTACTCCCCAACACCTAGCATGGATTTCGCCAGCCCACATAACGACTACAGCCCCATTATCATTCATAGAAACTATTTTTAAAGCCTTGGATGCAAACCTTATTATTTCTGTGATAATATTAGATTTATCCAAGACTTTTGACACAGTGTTGCACACCAAATTACTGCAAAAACTAGAATCAGTAGGCTGCTCCCCTAATACACTTAGCTTAAAAAACAAGTATCTACAAAGTAGGAAACGAGCTGTAAAATGGCAAACTAACCTCTGACCATCTTGACAATAATGCAGGAGTTCCCCAAGGCTCAGTTCTAGGACCACTTCTCTGTAATAGATTCATAAACTATCTCCATAAAGCATGCTTACAAAGCACCCTTCCACCATAATCTCCACCTCCGGTAACGTATCCTATGTACAAAGGATCACACAAACCACTTTTTCCCATCCATTGAAACATGGTTAACTGATGCCCAACTATTATTGAACCCCAAAAAATCAGAACTCCTATTACTTTCATCAAAAGCACTGGGCTCTGACTTCAAAATTCTCTCTCAAGACAACACAGTAATAGAACACGTCAAAACAGCAAAACTACTAGGAATTACAATTGATGACGAACTCGCTTTCGAATCCCATATTCTGAATACTATAAAAAAGGCCTACTTCAAACTAGGTAAACTCTGTCGTCACAAACTATACCTAGATAAACCTATAAAAGTAAAGATCGCAAGCACTCTCTATTAATTCCGTCCCTCCTCAATGGGAGTCCCATTTTCACAAATCTTCACACATCACTGATAAAGAACCTCTAATCATATTATGACAAAATAGCAAAATTTGCCTCAGGTATGTCGAACCAATCACATCATTGTCAATCCACCACAGAACTAAACTGGCTCAAATTTCCTCACCATTTACACTACACACATCTCACCCTTGCCCATAAACGAATTTACAAACCTTTCAACTGCCCATCACTTCAATCTATCCTACAAAGCTGTGTGCCAGCACGTAACCTTCGCTCCTCACATAAGCAACTTCTGTGTGAGTCCAAACCCAACAAGAGAGCCAGTCAGAGCCTATATTCTTATAAGATTGCTAACCTCTGTAACAACCTAGCCCCCTCTCTTTAGTCAAATAGACTCCTTAAACGTATTTAAAACAAAACTAAAGTCTTATCTTAATAATTGCATTTGTACCTGCTTAAATCATTCAAAACCTCCTTTAATTATATAATTAGCACCAGTCTTAACCTCTACCAATACACTTCCCTTTCCCTTAACTGTGCAAACAATTTATCTTGCACTTCCATCAATTTCTAGTCCCAAACTTCCAAATTACCATGTCTAAGCCACAGTCCTTTTTCACCTGTCAACTCCTACACCAAACTGTCTAACCTCATCCCTGTCCTCTTGTAATTCAAATATGACACATGCTGATTTATGTTTGCATTGTATTTCGACCTTGCACCATTTGTTGCCTAACCTTGAAATTGATATCCGTCAATATTCTATGTATTAATGTTGAAATCTGATGTGTGTCAACATTCTATGTATTAATTCTGTCTCTTTAATAGTTCATCTACCTGTGAATTCATTTTTTTTTTTTTTTCGTACTTGTTGCATTATGTTTTGCCCCCCCCGGGCCTCCACTGAAAATGGGTCTTTGATCCAGTGGACTTTCCTGGTCAGGAAATACATAAATAAATAAATTAAACCAGACATTAAAAAGGTGAGATGGGGACATATAAAGTCTTAGAAATTAAAACAAGCCACAGTAACCTTGCTTTTGTTATTTTTATGCAGTATACATTTTAACAATTTTCATTCATTACAGCATTACATAAATTGCTTAATTCCTGCCTTCCCTTACATTTCAGACCTCCTCCTGAACACTATTTTGGATGTATTGTTCCCACAAATTCCATTTATTTTTGTATAATTGGCTCTTTCCATTTTCTAAAGACCCCTTTCAATTTGTTTTCATCTCCTTTTACAATATTCAGTACTTCAGTTACAGTTTGTTTACATTTTGATTTCCATTTTTGGGTAATTTTTTTGTAAGCCATCAGCATTAAAGTTAGGTTGTATGCTTGGGTAGTTCAGATCTTGTATCTTAGCTCTGAAGAAACTTTTACTTAAATAGAGCCTTTAATTCCCCCAACATTTCTGACAAAGTAAACACTAAGTAAGACAAAGTATTTAAAATGTGCAAGCTTGTTGCATTCCCATCACCTCTCCAACATGTACTATTGGCCTGAAGAAAAATTCTCTGTAGTCTTGTGGTGTAAAAAATATCTGTGCATACACTTACAAGTAAAAATCATAAACCTTCTGATATTTGTTTCATGCTTGGGAGTTGTACAGATGTCCTCCTATTCTTCCTTTGTGTATTGTTTTTTTGATGTTCCTCATATTTATCAGTGCTGCAGTAGTCCAAACTTTAACAGCCAGGCACCTTCTATACACCCAAACAGTTAGCTCAAGCTGAGCTGACCAAAAAGACTGGTTTGGGCACCAAGCTCTTCAGAGTTTTTCTTCTGCTGAAGAGTATGTTCCTCTGAGGCTTTCAAGGATTGATGGTGGGCAGTGCTGTTTCTGTGCTAGACAGATGAGTTCTGTTTGGGGGTAAAAAACTTCCTTTAAAAAAAATTGCTTGTTTGATAGCACTTTTCTGTTCGGGAAAGTCTCTTTAAAATTAAGAAAGAAAAAAAAAAACAGAAAACAAAACATGTATGTACTCCTCAAATTTCCTTGGACAAGGGGAATTTTTTTGGGGTCTGGCTTTGGGTTTAATTCAGGCTGTTGATTCTTCTTGAAATAGTTTCTGGTGAAAAGAAGGATACCTTTTTTCCTGAAGAGATTCAGGATTCTGAATCTGGACAGGAAGATGAAGCATACAGGGTTTTCTCCTCAGACTTCTGACTCGGACTGTGAGTGCTCAGTTTCTGATTCTCCCGTTTGGGGAGAGCAGATCTCTTTCTCTGAGGCTATTTCCAGAATGGCCTAATGTCTTCAGTGGGAGAACACTGAGGTTTCTCAGTCCCTCAGAAAATTTGTATGAGCTTTTACAGAAAGAATTTCCATAACCTTCACATATTCTTTCATTTCTGTCAGCCTTTGAGGATGTGTGTGTTACTGCCTGCAATTTTCCTGATAGTCCAACAGCTACCCCTAAAAAGGCACATAGCATGTGTAGAGTTCTCATTATACACTCTTCCCAATCGTGAACCAGCAGCTGTAGCTGTAGCTAATCATACTGCTGCTAAATATTTAATTAATTCCAATCCATCTCTTTCTTCAAGACTGAGATGATTATTAAGTATGGGGATAAAAGTATGTACTTTGCAATTTTGCTTTGCAGAATTGTTAGGCTCATACGTTAAGGTTAATTCTGACTATTTGTGAAAGTATAGGGACCATTTGTTTTTGTCTGCAGTTTCTTATGAGGAAAAATCTGTTTTAAATAATTTGGTTTCTTCTGTTATACAAGTAACTACTCATTGTTTATAGTATGCATATGATTCAGTTGAAGGTAAAATGAGATTTTAAATTCTCTTTTGGATAGAGATTTAATTTTGGCCCCTGTGCTTTACAGGTGATCACACACTATGATGAGAGGGATAAGTTGATACAGGGAATCTCTCAGATTTTTCACTCCTACTTTTCCAAATTTTCTAAGGGATTCTCTAACACCTCATCCAGTTTTGGTAAAAAACAAAATAAGCAGTCTCAACAAAATGCAGGTAGATAGATGTTTAAGAAGAAATGGCAAAGGGGTTAAAAAAAACTCCCCTAACCATTGACGTCCATCAAATCAGAATGATTATTTAAGGGACCTTACCCCCCCCCCCCAGCAGTCCCTTTTCCCTTCCAGTTAGTCTGAATCTCCACTCTTCTCTTTGGCAAATTTCTTCTTTCCATGAGGTGGTAATCCCTCATGCACCAGACCAGATTCTCTTCTTTCCACCTGTCCTTTATCACATACTGCCCCAGCGAGTGAAAGAACCAGTTCCTCCTTCCCATGTAGGAAACATCTTTTATTAAAGGATGATTTTAGTGTCAAAGAAAGAAAAAATTATCGGAGGCTATTTCTGGATCTTTCCTTCCTAAACCTGTTTGTGATGGTGCCCAAGTTCAAAATGCTATTTCTTCACAACCTGTTACCTTCTCATCCTCTTAAGTTGCCTCATAACTTTAGATTTAAAGAAATGCTTATCACATCCCTGTTCATTCAGATTTCAGGTGTTTCTTAAAGTTCTCTGTGTTTGGATCACATCAGCAGTTCTCTCCCTTAGCTTTTGGACGATCCACTGCGCTACAAGTATTCATAAAGTGTCTAGCTCCAGTTATAGCTTGTTTCAGGCTACAAGGTATTGATATTTTTCCATATTTAGATGACTTGCTTATCTTTGCAGAGTCTTTTTCAAAGTGTCGGGGATCTCTCACTTTGGTGAGAGAGCTTTTTTCTTGGAATCCCAACTTATGTAACATTCAAATGTCTTTAAGTTCTTCACACAGTATTGTGTTCCTGGGGTGTCCACTAGACACCTTGGTTCAAAGAGCTTTCTACAGGAAACAAAAAAATAGATCTATATCTAGATATATTTCTAAGGTTTTCCACTTGGGCTTGGGTCACTGCAAGGAAATACCTCAGGATTTTGGGTTTCCTGTCATCTACGATTCTTATGATACCCTGACAAGACTCTGGATGAGAAAGATATAATGGCATTTGAAGTCTCACTAGTTCCAGCACCAACATCCTTTGTCATTTCAAATCCTTATGCTGGTGTTTGTCAGAAAATAAATCACTTAGTGGAGATGGCAAATATCCTTCAGCCTAGGTGTCCCCTTCACCCTCCCGGATCCAAAGCAGTCTGTCACTGCAGGCGCCTCTGACTTTGCTTGGGGAGCAGTTTCAGGAGAGGTAAAAGTATGTGGGACACCAAGGACAGATGCAAGCAAACAAACATACTTGCCCTGATCAAGGCACTTAACTCTCTGAATCTTTTTTTTGTCCCCAGAACCTGTTTAAGTTGTTACAGATGGTACCACAGTCCTGTGGTACATCAACAAGCAAGAGGGAACCAGGTGTTGCCCCCCCATTCCAGACTAGCTATGTTAGGTTCGGATATAGCTTCACAGTACAGTCTCACTCTGCAGGCATCCTACATTTCGTCAGAGCAGAACTGTGTGGCTGATGAACTGAGCAGGACAAAGGAAGACCCTCATGAATGGAAACTAGATCAATGGTCTTCCAAGATTTAATCTGTTTGCCTCCTCTCCGAACAATCGGGTAGCAAAATTCTGTTCTAAGAGTCCATGCAAGAATATCTGGAAAAGTGATACCTTGCCTTTTCTTTTCCTTGGGCAGGAATGTTCTCTATGCTTTTCCACCATTTCCACTGATATCTAGGGTACTTCGGAAGGAATCCTTAAGTCCATTGTGGCGACTTCTCCTCTGGGCCAGACAGTAGTGGTTCTCCTTGCTTTTGGAAATGTGCAAGGGCAGTAATTATAAGCTTCCTCACAGACTGGTTTTACTACGCAGAAGATTAGGGTATTAGATGTACTCCAACCCCAACTTCAGTTGACTGCCTGAATGATATGGTCTTGGCACCTGTTTACTGAAGATGTGCAGCAGGTACTAATGGAGGCAAGAAAAGATGCTACTAGAAAATCGTATATTACAAAATGGAAAAGTTTTTCTAGCTGGTGCCAACAACATAACTGTCACCCATTCAGGGCTAATTGTTTTCTGGTTTTACAATATTTTTGTGATTTACTATCCAGTGGCCTTTTCTTGCTCCTCTGTCAAGGTTAATGTATTGGCCATTTCAACATGTCTGCCCATGGATCCTCCTCTTTCAGTGCATTCTCATGTTAAAATGTTTTAAGGGATCTTGCATAAGAGGCCTCCTAGAAAACTGGTGGCCCCTCCTTTGGATCTTAATTTTGTGTTTAGAGAAGGTAACACTTGCTCCATTTGAACCAGTTACTGTGGTTGACTTGATATTCTTAACATGGAAGACAGTTTTACTGATTGCTCTGGTCTATTCAACAAGCTCTTATGGTGTGTCAACCTTGCATCTTTTCCCACAGGGACAAGGTTTCTTTGAGAACTATACCTAAAGTGATATCAGAGTTTCCTTTTAAGCGAAGCTATTCAGACCCCCATTGTTCTCTTTTCTGAATGTAAAAATGAGGGAGAAAAGATGCTCCCTACCATGGATGTTCAAAGACTACTTGTATTCTGTCTTGACGGAACTAAATCTTTTTCAGATCTTTGGATCGTGTTAATTTCTTGTGAGGGTAAGAAGGGACAACCAGTGTCAAAGCAGACTATTTCCAAATGGTTATGCAAGACCATTACTTTCTGTTATACTCACCACAACAGAACTATTCTATTCTAGGCTGGGTCAAGGCACACACCACCAGGGCATTGGCTTCCTTTGTAGCTTTTTGTAAAGGGATGGATTATAGAAGTAATCTAGAAGCAGCAGCTTGGTTCTCTGTACATACTTTTACAAAGCACTGTAAGCTTGATTTCTTCATTAGATCTAGATCAGGCTTTGCTAGGAACTTTCTCCAGGGTCTTCTAACAGGGTACATATGTTTTGGGAGTGTAATGAGTTGGCAGACTTGAAAAATTCCCTGCAGAGTACTCTGTCAGAAATATTGGGTGAGCAAGTGAGTGTAACTAAGGAAATTATTTTTTTTGAGCTGGGATACAGGATCTTAATTGACTAGACACAGCAAGGCCTTGTTAAATTTACTTTTGGTGGCTGTCAAAAACAATTACTAGAAATTGGAAATCAGAATATAAACCAAATGTATTTGGAGTACTGAATATTGTAACAGAGCTAGAATAAGTGGAAGTGTGATCTTGAGAAAAGGGTAGGAACAAATTGGATAGAAAAAAATGGAAATTGTGGGAGCAATACTTGCAGAATAATGTTTTGGAAGAGTGAGCTTTAAGTGAAGGAAGTATTTATCAATTTATGTATTGTGTAAGGGTGAGCATGTTAGCATGGTTTGTTTCCTTGTATACAAATGCATATTTGTCTATGTCTTAAAGTGATAATTCAATAAAGGTATAAAAGTGGTGTCAGAGTTTACTTTACTTTAAGCTAAACTATTCATCTCCCAATTTTCTTTCTTGAACCTAAAAGTGAGGGAGAAAAAATACACCATACCTTGGATATCCACAGACAGCTCTGGTACTGTCTTGATGGAACTAAATCTTTCAGATGTGCGAGTCATTCATTCATTTCTTGTGAAGGTAAGAAAAAGGTGCAACCTGTGTCAAACAGGCCATTTCCCAGTGGTTGTCTAATGCCATTGCCTTTTGCTATACTCACCATAACAAGACTGTTTCAGGCAGGGTCAAGCCCCACTCTTCCAAGGCCTTTTTGTCATCTACGGCTTTTTGGAAAGAGTTGGATTATAGCAGTATTCTAAAAGCTGCTACTTGTCCCTCTGCTTACATACTTTTTGCAAGACACTATAAGCTTGATTCCTTCTTTAGGTCCAGATCTGGTTTTGCAAAGACCATTTGCCAGGGACTCCTGTACTCTTTTTCCTTTACCGTCCCTAAATTTGTAAGCTATAGTGATCTAACCATATAGTTTAGGCTACTGCAGCGGTGATCAGTATGAAGAATATAGTACAGTTGTGTAAGTAAACTGCTGCAGTTAGCCACTTGCTGCGTCTATCCTGTTTTTCTTGGTGTGTTTTTGCCAGTGTGTGGACTTTTATTTTTTCTTGTTCCTAGCATTGTCCTTTCAGGGTTCAGTCTCCCTCTATCTGTTGGTGTAAAAGCACTGAAGGGCTTTGCTCCCAAACTTGTCTTTTTTTAGTCATTTCAGCTTGAGCTAACTGTTTGGGCCCTTGGAAGATTCCCTGAAGCTTTGGAAGCTGGTTGGCTGTTTATATCCTTGCAGGATATAACCCATATAGCTTAGACTACTGCTGTAGTGACCATTCAGACATCTGTTGTTATGGTAAGTTTACTTCCATAACTGTGTTTTCTCCATTTCCAATCTTTTCTAATCTCCTCTGATTTCTATAGATATCATGCAATATATTATATACCCTTTTTAACAGCAACTATTCTAGACTTGACTGAAGACACTGCCTGAGTTGGTCTTACAATCAAATCCTCTGTCCCTTTCTCTTTACCTTCCCTACAGGGATTTACAGAGTACTAGTCAGTCTGTAATCTGCAGTACAGATTTCCGCTTGGCTTCACCCGCCCCTGTTTTTATCTTTCCTTCTGTAGTTATTTGATCCCAACTCTCCCTAGTTCCTTTGACTTTCTCCAGTAAATTCCAGCACCCTGTTGCCTACTTTCTATACATTTTATATTCCGTAAACCTTATTGATAAAGTCTCCTTTTCTCCATTTCTGTGTTGTGTTAATTCTCAAAATTTGTTCTGCTACGTCATGGATATAGTATTCTGTTTTTTTTTTTTTTTTTGGTTCTCCGTAAAGACCTGCATCCAAAATCTTACTGTCGTCTTACTTCTCAAAATTCTCCCCATTTCCTTATTGCTTTCCACTTGCACATACTAGAAGCTTAAGAGTACAAATCAATGAGTCTTAATTACTTGCTGTTTAAATGTTTGATCAGAGCATCATTTAAATAAAAAACAGTGTTTATTGAAAACGTATTTAGCTCACTTTAGATGCTAGCATTTGTATTTGACATTCATCACAGCCATACCCCAGCCAAACAGCTTGTATATGTTAAAATTTAGTTTGGCCTCATCCAGAAGGCCAGCATGCACATTCACACTTCTAGTTTAAAAGTTCAAGATACTTGACATTTTTTCTTAAATGTTATAGACCATTAATATAAATACTCAAAAATGCATTTAAAGTGTTTCAGAATTATACTATAAAAGGTTGAGACATTTTATTTATAACATTCAAACATGAAGAAATTTTTTTCTGATGCATAAAATATATATAAGCCATTCTTTAAAAAATGTATGGATTTGTCAGCTTGCAACACTGAGGTGTTTTAAGTAAGAAGCATTACTAAAAGCTCAGATTGCTAAGAGTGTAATAAAGACACACACAGACACACACACACAGACACACACACAGACACACACACAGACACACACACAGACACACACACAGACACACACACACACACACACACACTCTGTAGGTAGCATGTAGTAGTGACCTTCTTGGATTTAAATAACTTGTGTATGCTTTTGACGGTGGCCACGGTGGTACAGCACTTAGCGTTGTCGCCTCACAGCAAGAAGTTCCCTGGTTCGATCCTCAGCTGGGGTGCCTTCTGTGCAGAGTCTGCATGTCCTCCCTGTGGTTGCGTGAGTTTCCTCTGGGTGCTCTGGTTTCCTCCCACATCCCAAAGACATGCTGTAGGTGGATTGGACACTCTAAATTGGCCCTAGGTGTGAGTGCATGTGTGTGCCTTCTGTGGAAGGTTGGGCGCCGGGCTGGCATCTCGACACTGTAAAACTCCACTGCCAGTCATGAGCGGACGTGTGATCTGCTGTGGCGACCCCTAACTGGGAAAAAGCTGAAAGAAGAAGAAGATGCTTTTGATACTCCTCAACATAAAAATAAGTACTTGAATTCCAAATGCCAGATTTATCCCCTTAAAACTCCTTTTCATTGTCCCCAACTGATGGGTCTCTGAGCCAATCCTTGGACCCAACTCTGCCGCTTTTCCAAGCCTTTAGAATTAGTTACCTTTGTACCTCAAAACTTTTCAGACTATCCTTTGTGAATTGCGTGCCATCTAGCAAATCACACCTAGAAATAGTGGTTCCATCATGATCTGCTTTTGCTCTTCGATGTCATGTGCTGAGCCTTTCTGTGTGTCAGCAGTTGGGGCAATTTTCATTGTGCCCTTCCACATCTTACAGTGGTTCCTTTAGAGGCTCATACCCCCTTCAAAAAAAATGAATGGAAATTATGATAATAGAACAAAATGGAACTACCATTTAGGACTATCCTACGATCTCCTCCAGATCCAAAGCTAACTTTGATCTGACAGGTTTGGTCTTGCAAGATTTTTCAACTTAATTAAATTTTCTTCAGATCCAAAGTTTTCAAATCTGACCTACTGCAATTCCTCGAGAGGCTGAAACTTAAGCTGACTCCTCGGACTTTAAAAATAAAAGCCTTTCGGATCCTGCCTTTCCACCTTTGGGTATGATCTGTTCGGATACTTCTCCAAACAGATCCTAAGCCTAGGATCTGACCACTAGCTATTCTCCCCTATAGAACTAAAATATCCCTAGATCCAGCACCTACGAATCTGGACCTATTGAGTAATTGCGCATTTCCTTGGATCCGATGGTTCCAATATTTTGCTGATATGGAATTGAGTGCTTGCATTTTTTCTGTGATCCAACAGTATCAGTATTTTGTTGCTGTCAGAATGCAATTTCTAAATGAGAAAAACTAACAAAAACAGAATAAAAAGTGTGTGACTGCTATCAACTAATTGGGGTGAACATCTTGGTCAATAAGTAAGGATGTACTTTTCAGTTTCAGTCCTCATAGCCTTAAGAAAAACACAAGCTAATGATCATCCTGTCATTCTAGCGACTTTCTACCCTTAAAGATTATATCCCTATCTAACTTCCTCCCCCTTCCACATACTTTCATGGAGGTATTGCTCTCATTTTGGTCTGTCTGACCCAGGATTCATGTTAAACCTGGAGGCACAAGACCTTCATTTTGATTACACTCAGTTATTCATGCATCTGTTCTGCCCCAACAGGACCCTCCGCTACAAGTCCATTTCCCTCTGTAGCACTAAGGTTCAGAAGGTTACAGATTTATCTCGGAGGCCTACAGTTATAGAATATTTTTTTCCCCCAAGAGGTTTTCCGCTTGAAGTACAGTGCCTACAAGAGCACGTTCCGACTACTCCATTGGGTCTCTACAGAGGAAAGGAGGATTGTCTTTTTTTCCCCATAGCATCTCCTTCTTTTGACCCCCTTTGGAGTGCAATTATCTCCTTGTTTGGGCCATCTGTCAAAGGCGCACTTGCCCGCAATGAGCAGGAAGGAAAGTGTGGTTCCAGAAACCCCAGGGGTCCTTTCAAAATCAGCATGGGGATACTTCCTTCATTGTTAGAGGAGGAAGTTTCTATAGTACATGCCACCATACAGACAGAGGGTCTGCAGAACCAGGGGTTTCGGAGAGTCTTCTATGGCAGGCCCTGTCAGCACTCCTGATTCTCTCCATCCCTGGAGGCAGTCGGGGGGGGGGGGGGTTGTGCTTTCTTTTCACCTGAAAGCCTGGATCAGTCTGACAAACAATGCCTGGGTGCCAAGCAGAATATCCAGTGTTATTACATCCCCTTCCCCCCTTCAGTTGCAAGGAAGAGACTCCCCAACGTTCCACCCAGTAAGAGGGGATGGCACAGTGATGCAGTGGTTAGAGTTGTTGCCTCGCAGCAAGAGGTTCTCTTGTTCAGTTATCAGCTGGGGTGTCTTTTGTGCAGAGTCTGCATATTCTCCCTGCATTTACATAGGTTTCCTCTGGGTGCTGTGGTTTCCTCCCACATTCCAAAGACATGCGTTTGGAGGGTTTTTCCTCAAGCCTCTAGTGAAAATGGGCTCTCTTCCATTCGGACATTTCCGGTAAACAAATTTTAGATAAATATTTAAAAAAATATAATAATTAAGAGCCATCCAGGAGGTTCCAACTGAATTAATAGGATTCAGAACTTACTCCTGTTTCTTTTTATGCCAAAGAAAACGGCGGACTTGAGACCAATTCTGGATCTAAGCAATCTGAATCCGTATATAAATAAGTTGAAGTTCCAGATGGTTACAATTCAATCCACCCTACCACTTCTTCTGTGCAAGGACAATTGGATGTTGCTGTCTACATCTTCAGGATGGGTACTATCCCATCAATAGACATATGCTCCAGAGGACATGTTTTTGGCTGGGAGCCAGTCATTACCAATTCAGATGTGTTCCCTTTCGACTCACCTCAACCCCCAGAGTGGTTACCAATGCATGGCAGTAGTGGCAATTCACTTGAGACTGAAGGATTCCAGGTGCTTCTGTATCTGCACAAATGGCTTCTCTCTGCCCCAACCAAGCATCAACTTCTACAAGCCAGGGATTTTTTTTAGATCTTCATCTTCCTGGGCATTACCATAAATCTGTCCTAATAGAACTGTCTTCTGTACAAAATTTATAGGAACTCAACTGGTTATTACGAATCAAGTGGCGACATTACCTTTTCATCCCATCACACCTTTAAGAGTTAAGGTGTGGGACTTGCTGTCTCTTCTGTGCCCCAGCGAAACTAGTCTTCGACCTCTTGGTTCAGTTTCAGCCGCCATTATTCTATTTCCTCTAGGAAGGTTCTTCATGCGAATCCTCCAATGGACCTTGGCAGTACAGTGGTCTGTTCTTACCAGCCTCACTCTAATCCTGTAAAACCCACTCCAGTTTGCAAATGTCATCTTCACTAGTGGATCTAATTGGGCATCCTGTTTTCTAGGCAGACCATTCCTTTTCCTCCCCTGTTAGCCACAGTTACCACTCATGCTTTCCAACAGCGGTGGGGGTTCAAAGGGAAAATGGACCAAGGCAGCTGGTTTTTCCTTGGAGACCAGGTTGCATATCAGTGCCCTAGGAGACGCAAGCGGTCCTAACATTGCAAGCCTTTCGGGACATTCTTCCCTTGGGGACATTTGTGATGCACACAGGCAACATGTCAGTAGTCTGGTACATTATCAAACAAGGAGGAACCCATTCTTATGACTTGCGCAGGGAGGCCTTGCAGGTCTGAGAATGGGCTGTCTCTTCAGACCACTTTCTAATTGCAGAGCATGTACCGCAGAAATCCAGCGCTGTGGCAGACAGACTCAGCAGGTCCATTCTGATTAATCATGAGTACTCCCTCAGTCAAACCGTGGTAAAACTGAATCTCATCCTTTGAGGCCAATATTGCTGCAGCCTGTTTGCTTCTTTCCTAAGCAGCAAGTATTTTGCTCAGAGTCCCCCCTCCGGGGGAGTTCTTGATGGATGCTCTGATTCACAGTTGGCCCTCAGGTCTCCTGTATTACCCCCCCCCCCTGCTGTTGATCCCGAAGTTTTTAGCCAGCAGTCTGAAGAGCTCTGTCATCCTCATTGCTCCCTTCTGGTCTCATTGGGTATAATTCCCTTTCTCTGCTCTCATCTGAAATATTCTCCTTGGAGTCTGGAGCCCAACCAGGATCTCCAATCTCATCCAGTGAAGATTCAGCACCCAATTCCCCATGCCCTCAAACTATCCACGTGGTCTCTCCACTTCCAGTTTGAATAATACGGTTCAAGCACGCTTCTCCTGTTCATGACATTATTTTGACTTCCCAGATCACCTCCATTAAGAAAGCGAATGGAAAATATTTTCTATGTAGGCATCCAAAGCAACCATTTATTCCTTCTCTACTCCTACTCCAACCATCATTCCTTTCCTCTCTATTCTTCATAAGGAAGCGGCTAGTTTTTTTCTGCTATTGAATTTTAATTAGCAGCTATATCAGCCTGTCAACTTTCAGGTCATGTAAAACCGTTATAAAAGGAATCTTTTGGCTTAGACATTCCATAAGATATCTCTGCTCCTTGGGAGCTCATGGTGGTTCTTCAGGAGTTGACCCAAAAACCATTTGAACTGGCAAACAATGGTGATATGATGTTCTTTACGTGGAAAACAATCCTTCCTTATGTATAAAGCAGCAACAGAGACTAACATTAATCAGTTCATATAACTGCCATTTCCCTTGTGAACATTACTATAATGGCAAATATGTTGCACCTTCTTGATGTTTGTGGATAATTTATGTTTCTGTCTTCACAGAAGTAAATGGTACAAAGAGAGTGACCAGCGGGTTGTGTCCTTTCCTTCCCAAATGGTTTGGAATTTCTTTGTCATCCTATAGCCATTCTACCAAGTTTATACCTTCTGCCGCTACCTTTCTTCCAAAGTTTCTGTCAAGGTTTTTTGGTCTTGCAGTTACTTAAGATTCGTGCCTTTGTGACACATTACGAGTTGGGCATTGTCTCCAGCAATGTGACTTCCTTTTGTTTTGCAGTGTTCCGGCATATGCTTCTTGAGGGCCTCCCAAGAGTTACATTGCTGGGGATTCTGACCCATCAGTGAGGAAGAATGAAAAGGACAACATCAGATAGAAGAGTTATTTATTCATCATAACATTTAATCTGTGTTGTCCATTTTCATTTTTCCTCACTTTCTATCGCAACCATCCCACAGCCTTGTCGTTTTAGAAGGCTATTGGATGAGATAGGAATTTTCATGTTCCCAGTTTGAACCTTATTTTTTTTTCTTTTTGTTCCGTCTCTCAAAATCAATAGGCAGTAAACTCTATCTGAGGAGTTAGGGTTGTGGGTAGTGCATTATGGGAAGAGAGGCCGAGTCTGATCCGAGGATCAGATCATTGATCCATCAGTGAGGAATAATGAAAATGGACAACACTGATCAAACATTTTGGTGAGTACTTGTCTTTTTTCTTTTGATTAACAGAGGGCTATAAACTGTCCAACAAAAATGTTGTTAAACAAGATCTCTATATCAGGGGACTTGAGTCATTTGGTAACATAGCAAACAGCATTCCGGTAGGTTATTTGGTGGTGTATTGCTTCTCCAGCCAGTGAAGCCATTTACAGGACACATTATCATTCTTTTTCATCCATTCCAGTCCATCTGTTGTTTTTTCCCCCCATTCATCTCCCAGAAATACCCTAAGGAGATCATCAGCCTTGGCTACTGCACATGGAAGTTCAGGATACTGAGCAGGCTAATTCTGTAGCAAAGATTTTTCCAGTAACTTCGCAAGTGCCCATTTTATATTCATAAACACCTGCATACCACTAGGAAGAATGCTTTTAGCACACCTGGAAAGGTCAGCTTATGTCTGTTTGTTAACCTTTTGCATTCTTTTATAGCCTCTGAAAAAACATTTTCTGTTGAGAAATCATGATTAATGACTGCAGGACAACTTTCTACTGTACCTGCTGTTTTCATATTAATTTTAACAAATGACGATGGTTTTGTTACTAACCTTGTCTTTATCATTTACCCAGTAAAAGATTTGACTCCGTAGAACTTGACCTTGCAGGTGTTGCTGTGAAGAAAATAACTCTTGTGTGACAATGTAAACAAAATTAATCCAGTCAGTTCTAAATGAAATTTAAAATTACTATATAGCTCTGTGATGGTAACTCAGATTGAGGACAGAGTTAACCACTGTGCAGGTTGTTCTACATTTTTGTGAGTAATGGACTGCAAGTTAGCAAGACTGTTGAATTAAAAAGTACAACTAAGACACAGAGAAGAAATCTTTCCAACCAAAACAAAAGAAGTTTTAACTGCCTCAAATATTAAAAGAAAGAAGGGATGTCCCAGACTAAGAAATGTTGAAATTTGCCTTGGCTAGCAGGAGTGATACCAAGGTTAGTAACGAGACCATAGTCATTTGTTAATAGGTAGACTTCAGTTATAAATATATGGTTTGTTCAGGTCCCAGTATTAACTAAGGTCACATGATAACGTTATTAGAAATATCTGAAGTGTTTAATGACCACTAGCTTCAGTGCTTCAGTGCTTCAAGAGAAGAAAGTTAAAAATAATTATATGCCTTTATACTTGCTAGAAATTGTCCATCAGTAGATTAGGATGTGGTATCAAGACCATGGTGACGATAAAGATGTACTCTGTGGGTCTAGATCAGTCACAAGGTAGAGTGTTCTCTGCAAAACCTCTGCATGCTTTAATAACTGTACTTAATGGACTCCAACAGAAACAGCATGTTCCAGAAGACTGGACAGGATCGTATGCTGTTCCCATATTTAAGGAAGATAAAACACCATGAAGTGGCTTCACAGGTCAAGTAAACCTGACTTCTACAGTAGGAAAACGGTTTGAACTTTGTCTTTTGTAGCACATAGTTTAACTAGGGTTTTGCCACATGTTATCTGAGAATTTTGATTAGAAAAACATTGTCTGGTAATATACATGGATGTCACTAATGCATTCCATTCACTCCCACGTAAAACTGTTTGGAAAATAAATGTGGAACTAGAGGTACACCTGTGCACCCTGGATAACAATTTAAAAGTAAGAGGGCATTGTGTAGTTACACAAGTGTAAACATCATTGGAAAAGTGTTACAATAGGGACACCTAAGGGATCAGTATTGGGTCCTATGCTGTTTATGTATTCTGTTCAGGTCTTCCAACCTCAAAATAATTCTTGGTGACTAAATAATCTGTCAACTGTAAAAATTTGCATTGTAAGTGAAGAGCATGAGGCTGTACTAAAATTAAACTGCTATCTATAGAAAGTTATAGAATGGTCTGAGTTTTAAAATGAAGAAAAACAAAGTTATGTTATATGGATTACTACAAAATTACCTTTTCTGGGCAGCAATTGGAAATAGTAAACTGTGTCAGTAGGGAGTGATTTTTAAAAATTGAAGGGATGTTATTGACGTCATAACAAGGACTACAAGATAGCCCTACAAGGTCACAGAGGGTATATTGTACTGTAATTTGTACTCTATATTGTATGTGGTTATACCAGTAACATAGTATTATGTTTTTTTTCTGCCAACTTTCAATATGTGATCTGTGTGTATTAAAATCTATACAGTAAAGCTTAACCTTTAAGCAATGACTTCAAAAGCTGTAATTATTTAATGTAAGATGCATACTTGTTATAGACAAGGTTTGCCTTGGTTTATAAATTTGTGTTCTGTGACATGTTAAGGAATGATTTAGGATTAATTATAAGTGAATAATGATACAAAAATTATTTGTGGTGGAATGCCCATGGTTTGACCCAAGTCAAAAGGGACTCATTTGAACTGTCACTTTGAGAACAAAATACAGAAATGTTAACCACATGTAAATTGAAACTATATTAATACGCGACAACGTGGACATTTATGTTTTATTTTAAGAGAATCTGCATTTTAGATTTTCTTTGGACCTAGTTGCAATTTAAATGAACTATGAAAGATAACCTGTAGTCATTGATTTCCAGATTGTAAATCCTGTACACAGCACCATCTTTGGTTTAAACAAATTTCAGGCAGTGTGAGACCTTCTTTCTGTCTACCTTTACCCTTTCAATGCATCAGCTGTTGCTTGATATGTCCATACACGTCGAAGTTTTGTCTTGATTTTCACCTAATGACTGTTTTACTGACCTCAATGCCTCATATTGCTTGTATTAACATCATCCGCACAAGTTGCCAACTGCCGAGCGTATGTACGCAGCTGTCTTGTTAAGAGATTTAAACAATTTGCAAGCTCATAATTCTGCCAAGAACACCACTAACACATCTCCTGTGCCTTTATTTTTTTCAGTGATTTAGCCTTCTCGGCATTTTGTCTGTTGCAAGGCCGAGAATCTGCTGTGTGTATGACTAGCTCTATATTGCTTCACCACATCCACATAAAACAAACCTTGTCCCTGTACATGTTCAAGCACAACTTGGATCTCTGGATGGATAATAGAAAATTTACCCCAGGAGTGCCTGCTGTACTACTAATGAATAGAGGCAGCCCCGAAATGCTTCTGTCTCACACTTGGGTTCCCTCAAATTATCTGTGGTATTATCCTAGTTATTTTCAGTAAGGGCAATGTATAATTTATTGACCATAGGATGGATAAGGCCAGTCTAACACCAAATTGGGGTAGGTTAATTCAGGCACTAAAAGGGAAATTGACTAGGGTTAAAATGGCCCACTGGGGTAGCTAGCCTAGTACTTATGAACCTATCGGAGGGCACTGGATAGGGCACAGAGCAACTGTAATTACTCTTTACATAGCGCCAAAGACTGAGAAGTGGGAATTGAAGAAAATTTATAATAAACAGGTTTTTACCAGGGAATTTTGATGTGGAGAATGGAACAAGATGACATATATACTGTTAGTGGGGTACCTAGGATAAAAAGGGTATTTTCTGAGGGGAGCTCAAGTTTTATGAAGATTTTATAGTATAGTAGGTATATTTCAGGGATGGAACCTTAAAAGGATTTTGAATTTGAAGATGTATGTTACATTATCAAGTCAAGACAAAGTATATGTTTCTAAGAAATGTGAGTGCATAGTGCAGAAGGTACAAGTGCAATCCAGAACCATCTCTGACACTCGTCACTGTTTCTAGAAATTAACCCATGAGAGATGAGGAGGAGACCTGGGCACTGGCATTTCCTAGTGCACTTGTTAAGGCACAAAAGAGATGAGGAGACCTAAAAAAAAAAAAAAAAAAAGGTACTGTAATGATTTGTTGGAGGCAGTGGGGAAACTAAGGTCTGGTTCTTGGTTGGGGTGGGACAAACTCAAAGTGGAGTTTAAGGGAAAAAATAATGGAATGACTGAGACCAACTGAAAGAGAACAAACTGAGGATGCAGTAACTGCAGAATAAAGGCAGCTATAGAACAAGTGAGAAGTGCCAAGAATTAAAGTAACTAGAAGCAGTTCTAAATCAACATTTACTAGATTTTGATTGAGAAGAGCTAGGTAGCGATTTAAACATTATTATTTTGTGAACTCACCAGAACTGCAAAAACATTTAACCCAAACGTTCAGGCAGTAGCAAGTATATGTATAATAATGAAAAAAATAAATAAACTGTTTTAAAATGTGAAAGATATATAGCACTCCAGAATCCACAGAATGAGTCCTTTTAGATTTCTATAACGAGCTTTATGGGGCCAAAGTACAGGGAAGAATTTTTATTATTGGGAGAAATACAGGAGTTGTTAAGAGTTTTAAAAATACAGAGAGAACTACCAGAGAGAGAGGACTGAACTTGGTAAAGTATGTATCAAGAGAAGAAATAGTGGAATAATTTAATAAAATGGGCAATGGGCAAGTTAACATGTTCAGACAGACTACCAGAGGGGAAGTATGGAGGGAGATTAAAGACCAGATGGAAGCAGTATGGCACAGGATGTTAATCATTCTCACTGCTGCAGTAGCCTATGGGTTGTTTCCTATGAAAGATGGCGCACCCGGCCAGCTTCCGAAAGGTGTAACCCACTCTTGACACGGTCAGTCTGGCTGCTCATAAACTAATCCCTTTTGGAATTCAGAAAGCACCACAACAGGATAGAGCAATGGATATCCAAATTAAGGGGAAACCAGTGGAATGGGAAGCAATTGGTCAGGTGCCATATGAAGATATTTTGGAGTCTTCCACAGGAAACCAGAATAAACATTCACTTGAAGCTGGACTGCAAGGGAACGAACAGGAATCTGTGGAAACTCTGATACAGTCAATGTTGATAAGTGATAGACCAGTGAGTTCCCATATGACGGAGCAATGGATGGATGAATGGCGCTGGATGAAATTGAAGAGAATATGCCCACAGGAAAATGATATGGAACTTTCTATAGAATGCCCGACAGAAATAGAAAACAAAATATGTGTCCTCAGTTTAGAACAAAATGAGTTGAGAAGAGTTGCTTGATTTAATAGACATAGATAGATAGTTATATTAAGATCGATGACAGAAATAGACTGCAGAAGGTGAATAAAACTCCGTCACAAGTTTGATAAAACAAATGAACACAGAAATTAGGACTGTCCATAGAGATCCATGCAATATAACCGAGGTAAACAAGATATATTACTGTGCAGCTAAATTAATAACTGATAAGTTCTACCATAAGAACACAGGGTAGTGAGAGAAAGTAAGGGGAGAAATCAAATACCATCATGGAAGCATAAAATAGAGAAAACTATAAAGCAGTTAAGACAAGAAGTGTCACTGTTAGATGAATGTAGAAGAGGGAACAGATCAACAAAAATACTAAGAAAGATAGACGTGATAAAAGCAATGCGCAATGTTAGTGCATGATGGATCCTGATCCATCGCAAATAAAGTAAAAATCTCAGCAGAGGCAGAAAAACTTAAAAGATATGCAGAAAAATATAAAGGAAAAGTACAAAATAAGCAACTTATTGATGACCCAAAAAGTTTTATAGAGAATTGGGAAACAAGGTAAAATGAATTGAAAGACTGCCAAAAAAAGAAGAAATAGATGCATTTTGGAGGTATCTGTGAAGATCCTGTGGAACATAATAAAGATGCTAAATGGACAGAAAAAGTAAAGGAAAGAATAAACAGTTTAAAGGCACAGGATTTGAAATGGGATGAAGTAACAGCCAGAGAGATTGAAACAAAGTTAAGAAAAGCCTCTAATTGGAAAACTCCAGGCCCAGATGCAGTACCTAACTTTTAGCTAAAAGTGTTAACATCTTTGCACGAAGATTTAGCCATGAGTAAGAACTATTTATATGTGCACCCACAACAGACACTAACCTGGCTAACAACAGGAAAAATGATGCTCCTACTTAAGTGTGAACCTGCAAGCTACCCTGAAAATTATAGACCAATAACTTGGCTTCTGACTACATGTAAACTATACACAGGAACTGATGTCAACGGAGTTTATAGTCATTTAGAAGAAAGCTCAATTATGGCAGTAGAACAAAAGGTTCCCTATTATATGCTCAGAGATTCATTCTTTTGAATGCGTCTTGATCGAACTTGAAAGCACGAAACAGCAAAATACAGAAACTGCATATAAGCAAATTCTTCCCTAGGAAAGAAATCGCTTGGCCGCCTTCGTTATTTTGCCATTTTCGTCACTGTAGTACGATCTCGGAGTTGGTATATTTAAGTAGGGGTGTGTGGGGGGGCACAGCCCCCCCCCCCACACTTTATGCAATGCTTTAAAGTTTTTTCTTTTTTGGAACAACGATTTTTTTTTCCCCCTGTTCGGGATTGTAAGTTTTTGTTTACATGGGGTCGGTAAATCGGCGTTCGCTCATTTAATATAATAACATAAAGTCATATAGAACAAAAGATCATTTGTTAAAGTCATAGTGGAGAGCTGTAAAAAGAGGAAGAATCTAAGTATGGCATGGATTGACTACAAAAAACCATTTGATATTATCCGACTCTCGTGGATAAAAGAGTGCATAAAAAAGTACAAGACACCCTACACTGATAGACTACATTACAGTGACCATGAAACTGTGACAGACCACTTTGCAATTAAGCAATGATAAACGACAAATTATTATTCCAGGGATAAAAATTCAAAGGGAGATATTCCAGGGTGACTCTGTCACTGCTGCTATTCTGCCTTGCCCTTAACCCATTAAGCTGTCTACTTGACAGCTTAAGCCATAGCTATAATTTTGGCTCCTAGAAAATCGAAGTGTAAAGACTTCCCATCTTCTCTTTGTCAATTTAAAACTGTATAGCTGATCAGATGAGGAACTGAAAGCACAACTGCAAGTAGTCAAAACTTTTTCAGATGATATAAGAACGTAATTTATTCTTGATAAATGTGCAAAAGCAACTTTTAAAGCAGGAAAACTGCAGGACCAGGAAAACGTCAGTTTGGGACAAGAATGTAATATAAAAGGACTTGAGCAAGAGGGAGTGTATAAATGTTTGGGAGCTAATGAAGGATCAACAATAAAACATGAACAAATGTGAATAAAACTTAGGAATACTTTAGAAGACTTAAATTAATCCTGAAAACAGCGTTGGCAGCTAGGAACAAAATCCAAGCTATAAACCAATTTGCTCTTCCTATCCTGACTTACAGTTTTGGAGTGATTGGCCCCAAATCATGTTGGCTAGAATAGATAGGAAAATAAGAATGCTCACCAAATGATTTATAAAAATCAGTGCACAACAAGGTTATATATTCCCTGTTCCGAAGAAGGGATGGGCCTCCTACAATATGATTACATGTATGGATATGCAATCGTGGGACTCCGCACATATCTGCTGACCTCACAAGACTGAAGCATAGTGAAAGTTTTGAAACATGAGGAGAATAAATCTAAGATGACTTCTCTGCTTAATCTAGCAGAAGCATATTGTCATCAAGCAGGAATGGAAATCAAACCAGAAGTAGATAAAAATCGGGCAGCAACTGAAAGTGCCAAAAAACAAAAGAAAGAATAAAAGGTGAAGGACCAGATGAGAAGGCAAGAAATGTGGAAAATGCATATAGTTGCAAGTGTAGAAAACTTCTGGAAGAACCTCATATTGATTAGAAACAAATGCAGGAATGGTTATGGAGAGGTGAATTCAAACCAAGAGATGAAAGGTTAATTTTAGCGGCCCAAGATAGTGGGATGCGTACACACTGGTTTACAAAGTCCATTGAACATGTGGGAGAAACAGACAAATGTAGGTTTTGTAAAACTGAATTGGAAACAGTTGCACACCTTGTTGCTGGTTGTGACATACTAATGGCAGAAGGACTGGATACTGAAAGGCATAATAATTTGGCAAGATTGCTGCACTTGGGATTTTGCAAACCTTATGGTGTTGAAGTGGCTGAAAACACTGGAAACATGAGCCACAAAACATCATAGAAAATTAAGTTTACATCACATGGGATCATCCATTACCAACAATTCAAAAGATAAATGGCAGAAAACTGGATATAGTGGTCCATGAAAAGAAGATAAAAGTAGCATTGATCACTGAAATTGCCACACCCTGTGACTACAGTGTCTCGCGTACAGAGAGACTCAAAGTCATAAAATATCAGGATTTGCAGGCAGAAATGAGAGGAATGTGGAAGGAAGATACCCAGACAGTCCCAATAGTAGTAGGCGCAATGTGTCTTATAATGTTACCAATACATGTAACTGTACGAAATGCAGAAGGAGTCCTTACTGAGCACATTGCTGGTGCTGCGAAGAGCACTTCTGGCTGACATCAAAGATTGAAACAATACTAATTTCATGAATTTTAATTGTACTTTTACTTAGGAATGGGGTCCATTCCTGTCACGGCATTAGAAACCCAAACGATTTGGAGAAATTAAAAAAGAAGGAACTGTAAAGGCAGCCAATGTGAGTAAAAAATCTTCAGTTCTTGGTTTCTCATGCAGAAGCATCTCTGAGACTTCCCTGGAGCAGCAGTTGAACAAGGCTTCCTGTCAGACCCATAAGAACCCTTTTGTCAACCCCTTCCACACATCAAAATGTATAATATTGTGTTTTTTGTGAAATTAGTGGTATGTCACTTTAATGATACTGACCTTTCAGACATGTCTGTACACTTTCCCTGATTACTGTCATAAGTTCATTGGTCGGTGCAGTGGTTGCATTGTTGCCTCACAGCAAGAGGTTCTCTGGTTAGATTCTCAGCTGGAGTGCCTTCTGTGCGGAGTCTGCTTGTCCTCCCTGGATTCGTGTGGGATTCCGCCGGGTGCTCCAGTTTCCTCCCACGTTACAAAGACCTGAATCTAGAGCGTTTCTCTCTGGGCCTCCTCTGAATATTGGCTTTGTTCCAAGTCGGACTTTCCCAGTAAACAAATGTTAAGTAAATAAATAGGCAAGTACTAGGCTAGATGCCCTTATGGACCATTTTAAGCCTAGCTAGTTTCCATTTTGTTGCTCATATTACCCTATCCCATTTGGTGTTAGATTGACTTTACCCCATAGTAGATAGTTACAGTGGAGATGAAAAGTGTACATACCCCTGTTAAAATGCCAAGTTTTTGTGATATAAAAAAATGAGACCACAATAAATCATTTCGAAACTTTTCCCACCTTTAATGTGACCAATAACCTGTACATTTTGATTAACAAAAAACAAATCTGTTAGGGGAAAAAATATAAAAAAATGGAAAACGTACAATAAGCTGGTTGCATAAGTATGCACACCCTTAAACTAATACTTTGTTGAAGCACCTTTTGCTTTCATTACAGCACTCTGTGTTCTTTGGTACACACCTGCCATCAATTACAGAGACTCTGATTAACCCCAAATAAAGTTCAGCTGTCCTAGTAGGGTTTTCCTGACATTTACTCAGATGCCTGCTACAGCAAAAGCAGTGATTCACAGAGCTTACAAAGCATCAAAGGGATCTCATTGTTGGTAAGTATCCGTCAGGAGAAGGTTATAAAAAGATTTCAACAGTATTGGATATACCATGGAACACAGTGAAGACGGCCCTCAAAAAGTGGAGAAAATATGGGACAATAGTGACGTTGCAAAGAACTGGACGTCCCTCCAAAATTGATAAAAGACTAGACGAAAACTGGTCAGGGAGGCTGCCAAGAGACCTACAGCAACACTGAAGGAGCTGCAGGAATTTCTGGCAAGTATTGGTTGTGTACTACATGTGACAGCAATCTCCTGTATTCTCCATATGTCTGGCGTATGGGGTAGGGTTGCAAGACGGAAGCCTTTTCTTACACAGAAAAACATCCAGGCCTGGCTAAAATTTACAAAACAATACATCAGGTCTCCCAAAAGGATGTGGGCAAATGTGTTATGGTCTGATGAGACCAAGGTTGAACTTTTTGGCCACAATTCCAAAAGGTACGTTTGGCGCAAAAACAACACTTCGCATCACCAGAAGAACACCTTCCTCACGGTGAACCATGGTGGTGGCAGTATCATGCTTTGGGGTTGCTTTCTTCAGCTGGAATTGGCTTTAGTCAAGGTGGAGGAAATTATGAACAGTTCCACATACCAGTCACTTTTTTGGTCCAAAACCTTCAGGTGTCTGCTAGAAAGCTGAAGCTAAAGAGGAATTTCACCTTTCAACACGACAGTGACCCCAAGCACACATCCAAATCAACAAAAGAATGGCTTCACCAGAAGAATGGCCTAGCCAGAGCCCAGACCTAAATCCAATCAAATCTGTGAGGTGACCTGAAGAGGTCTGTGCACAAGAGATGCCCTTGCAATCTGACAGATTTAGAGCCCTTTTGCAAGGAAGAGTGGGCAAATGTCAAGTTGAGATGTGCCATGCTGATAGACTCCTACCCAAGAAGACTGAATGCTGTAATTAAATCAAAAGTGCTTCAACAAAGTATTAGTTTAAAGGTGTGCACACTTATGCGACCAGCTTATTGTACGTTTTTTTATTTTTTTAATATTTTTTCCCCTATCAGATTTGTTTGTTTTTTAATTGAATTGTACAGGTTGTAGGTCACATTTAAAGGTGGGAAAAGTTTTGAAATGATTTATTGTGGACTCCTGGCATTTTAGCAGGCGTGTGTACACTTTTTATATCCACTGTATATATTACCCCTAATCAGAATAACTCATGGAAAGCAATCCCTAGAGAGACAGCTGTCTTCTGGCAACCTAGAGCTTTTTATGATCTCTTGTTCTCTCGGTTTTACATGAGTGGAAAATGTTTGTTTTTCTAGAGAGCAGACAGACTTTTGTGTGAATGCTTCTATTTACTACTACCTTAGTCAAATTTTACAGACAACTAACTGTAGATCTGTCTCTGTTTTGACAGGGGGACCTTGTCTACTGCTTGTGTAACTTTTTGTTTTTAGGGCATTTTCTGTTTTTGGAAAGGTTGTGTGCTGTTGGTCAGAGATGAGTCATCAGTAGTAAGCACCACTCACTCTTTCTGAAACACCTGACTGGTAGTCAGGTTTCTTCCCCAGCAAAAACGTAGACATTTACCCTGGTCCTTCTCCAAATGTATCTAAAAAGAAAAAAACAATTAAAGCATGACTCCATGCCTCCAGTGCGGGTTCTTCCTTTGCCTCCGTCGACAGTGGGTGACTCTGCAGTGACACAGCTGCTCCCTCTGAAGGATGCCAAAGATGGTATTCAATAAACTAGGATTCCCAAAATAATTAATATTTTTTGATTAGGGAAATATGTAAGAAATCACTGTCTGTAATCAAAGGCAGTGGAAAGATAGCAAAAGAATTTGAAATAGACTGGCAAAAGGCAAGGATGCCCACTTTACCCTTTACTGTTTGCAATATATTTAGAACCATTGGCTTGGAAATTTAAGGCAAGAAAGACTTCAGAGTTGGAAATGGTCTGGGAGAGGAGACTGTGACCTTACTTGCAAATAACCTCTTAATTTATTTAGCAAGTCCAGAGAGGGATACGTCACAGGTATTTCAGTTACTGAGAGCATTTGTGAGACTATTAGTATGCAAGGTGAATGAAAACAAAATCAAGGCTATAGTGATAACCCTGTATCGTGGTGTATTGCAGAATAATTTATTGCTACCTATGGGGGCACAATAAAATGAGGTACTTTAAAGAGTGGATAGCAAAAAGGGCTGGAGACTCCCTCCATAGAAACACGGGGTGACGCACACAGGTAGCAGTCTTAAACCAAACTAGTGGAAGACTGACAGTGGATTTTGACCAGAAAATGCAGACTGTTGAAATGCTTATAGTACCACTTGTGTAGGGCAAGCATGAGCAAGTTTTTGGAGTATTCTGCAGAGGGGTCCGTCTTGGGAGCACATTTATCTGGGATGACAAAAGTCACGGAGTTGGAGCAAAATGATTATACCCGTTGATCAAGGAGAGTTTGCATAACCACATCGCCAAAGTTACTTCAGAGCAACTTTGTTGACACTAGATTATTTACTTAAAACCCCAGTTGTCATCCTATATAGAAAACTAATGTTAATGCAGAGCAGGCAAGAGTGACCTAGTGCAGAGATTTAACATTTGGTCATGACAAATAGAATAGCAAGGTGACTGAATATTTACACTACAGTACGCAGTCTTATCGCAAAGTACTTTCAGCCTTGCAGGGTTGAACTGTGCAAACGAGTTCCTTTTAGTCCTTGCAAATGAACAGATATGTCACTATTAGAAGATGGGAGTGGGTGGGAAAACCTGATATTATTATTTTTGAGGAAAAAATCAGGTTGGGTGTGAACTGGATGACATGGACTGAATTCTTAAAGAAATACTACAAGCCAAAAGTATGTGTTGAGATAGGATTACTAGATGCAAGGGTTTACAAAGACCAGCACTAATTCAAGCTCTGGCTGAGGTAAGATCACCAAAATCAAATAGTAAAAAATAAATCAGTAGGCTATATGTAGGAATTGACTAACCAAGTAAGAAACCATTATATGAGCAGTTTGGGTTTGGAGAAGTGTGGCAGTCAGATACCCGTGGAGCAGTGGTTAGACCATTTGTACAACTCCCAGAAGTGCAAAATTATCCATGTAAGTCAGAACGGTCACACACAAATGCCTGCATAGGTGCTTCTACACACTGAGCAGCCTAAATAAAATGTGTCCTAGGGTAGACCAAACCTGTTGGTGATTGTAAATGGGGCCACAGCGGAACATGACAACGTAATCTGGGACTTTCCCAAATTGGTTAAATACAGTTAGGCATGGACGTTAGAGGAACCTAAGCATATCCAAGGCAGTGATGGCCCTAACATGTTTAGTGGCCAAAAAAGTTTATCACTAGGAAGAAGAAACTGTATGAGGAACCTGGTATTCACAATTTGAAAGTTCTCATGAGCAAGAAAAGAGATTTAAAGGAAAGGGGACTGAGTAAGGCAGAGGGTAAATTTCACAGGCTGAAATGGAAAGTCTGGGACCGAGTAGGCCTAGCAATCTAAAGTAGCGACTCTTAAGAGCCTGACTTAGAATGGGAGGCATTCAGAAAACAAAAGGCTCAGGAAGATGAGCTGAATTACAGAGACTGGGGCATGAATGGAATTTGCACAACCATGGAGGGTGAGGGAGGGAGATGTTTAGGTGTCTGACTTACAAATGTAATTGTAAATCTTAGCTTTGCGCTGGTTCTAATGTAGAAAGGTAAAAAGTATCATTTTGATAGTGCATATAAAGGGACCCCACCACCAGGATATTGTGATAGTGCATCATGCATGAGACTTGGACATGACCTGTATTGTTGTTAACTTTTGATATTTGACGGAATAAAACAGTCTTATTTGAGAAAGACAGAAACAATCTGTAGACTGCAAAATCCTTTTTCTTAACTAAAAGTGTATGTTCTTCTCCTGTTCTTGTTCCTAGTCTGCCAAAATGTGTTGTGCTGTAGTTAGTGTAGCTGGGTATTTATCGTTGATGGTTTTAGACATGTTTCACAAAGAGCAGCGATGTTAACATTGTCTTATAGTGTATTTTGTCAGATTCATTGATCTGATGTCCTTTTCATTCATTTATTCCTCAATGATTGGGTATTGGATCTGACCTCTGATCCGACTCGGACACATATACCAGACTTTCAGATTCAACTCACAAGCTCCTCCCTCTACTCATAATGCCCCAGCCAGCTAGCTATATCGCAGATGTCCTTCTATTTATCTTTTGCCAACTTTATTACAGTAGGGTGCGTGGTACGTCACATGTAGCAAAAACGCTCTGCAGGGATCCTTGGGACCTGAAGACGAGTTGATTTTGAAGTGGAAGGCCAAAAAGCAGAGGCCTAAATCTTCTGCACCTCTGGATACCGACTTGTCTCTTGAGGCAGAGGACAGCCAAGAGACATGCCTGGTTCATGGCTCAGATCTGCAGGCCAAGCCTGACATCCAAGCCAGCTTGGATTTGAACATTAGCACACCCGCAGAGGTCAAGCAGGCATTTTGGATGTCCAAGGGGAACCACAGCTTGTGTTTATGGAAGGCCCTAAGGGGATCCCACAGATCTGTGTTAAGGGAGAGATGGATTCCAACCTGATCAAATGTAGGCTTATGTCGGGCCCTCCTACCCTTAATAAAACAGACTTCCTCCTTTTTCTTTCAGCTGCTCCCATTAGGAGTTGTCACAGCGGATCATCTGTTTCCATTTCTTCCTGTCTTCTACGTCTTGCTCTGTCACACCTACCAACTGCATGTCCTCTCTCACCACATCCATAAACTTCGTCTTAGGCCGCCTTCTTTTCCTCTTACCTGGCAGCTCCATCTGTAGCATCCTTCTCCCAATATACCCAGCATCCCTCCTTAGCACATGTGCAAACTAATGCATTCTCACCTATCTGACTTTGTCTCCAAACCGTCCAACATAAACTGAGCCTGTATACTCATTTCTAATCCTGTCCATCCTCGTCACACCCAGTGCAATTCTTAACATCTTTAACTCTGCCACCTCCAGCTTTGACTCCTGTTGTTTCATCAGTGCCACCGTCTCCAGCCCATATGACCTAGCCGGTCTCAATACCATCTTGTAGACCTTCCCTTTCACTCTCTTACTGGTACCAGTCTGTCACAAATCACTCCTGACACTCTTCACTTCCCACTCCACTCTGGCGCACTCTCTTCTTCACCTCTCTTCCACACTCACTATTACTCTGAACTGTTGATCCTAAGTATTTAAACTCATCCACCTTCACCAGCTCTACTCTCTGCATCCTCACCATTTCTCTGTCCTCCCTCTCATTCATACACACGCACACAGACACGCACATTGCCTTAGTCCTGCTGACCTTCATTCCTCTCCTCTCTAGAGCATATCTCCACCTCTCCAGGTTCTCCTCAACCTGTTCCCTACTCTCACTACAGATCACAATGGCATCCACAAACATCATAGTCCATGGGGACTCCTGTCTGATCTCGTCTGTCAACCTGTCCATCACCATTGCAAGTATGAAAGGGGTCAGAGCTGATCCTTGATGTCATTCCACCTTGAACACACCCATCTCTCCTACTGCATACATAAAGTAGACCTGCATGGGGGAAAAGAAACAAAAAAAAAAAAAAAACAAGCATTTGTCTCCCCAAAAGAACCTGCTAGTGATTGGCAATAATTCACTCAGGGCCTTTGCCCCCCACCTCCACCCAGTACTGTTTTTCCACTTAAAAAAAAATATAGAAGAGGATACATCTGAGGAAGAGGCGTCTTCAGGGGGACAAATCACTGGATTACTCTTCTCTAATCCCTTCCTCCTTGGGTTATGCCTCCCCAGAAGAGGACTCAAATGGTACAGACTCACCAATGGAAGACCTGTCCTTTGGAGAGAGACTAGGTAAGATGAGAAACCTCTTTAAATTGAATAGTACTCAAGTATCTGAAGTACAAAAAAAAGATACTATGAGCTATTACAGTTGGAATAGTCTAGGTCATCCGCTAACCGTCCTGTCTTGCCTGTCTTTCTTGAGGCTTTTGCCTCTGCTTCACAGGTACCAGATTCCCAGCCACCTGCCCCCAAAAAAGCCAGACCACTTCTATAAGGTCCCAGAGGACTGCAAGTTTCTCTTTAGATCTCCTTCTGCAGACCCTTCTCTGTAATTTCTGTGACTTCTGACAAGCCATCAAAATTGCTGCCCTCCATTACCCTCTTATAACCTGATAAGGATAGGGTCATCCTGGCTAGACTAGGCAAAAAAGTATACACATTGTAGCATTCACACATATGACAAAATTCACTTTAGAACTTGTGTCCCAACTTTCACAGGTAATTGCAGGCTTACCTGACTCAGAAAATAAAACTTTGGCTGCTACTTTGCTTTGTGTTTCTTCTGAAGTAGGAGGTCACTCCATAAAATGCAGCAATTATGATGCAGAGGCCTACGCCAGAGCAGCTGCTGGATCAGTGATGAGGTTTTCTTGGCTAAGACTTCAGCCCTTACCTGAGGAAATAAAAGTCAAACTTATGGATACTCCTCTTGATAATTCTGCGTTGCTTGGACCTGCAGCTGCTAACCTGTTCAAATCATTACAGGAAAAGTTTAAGGAACTGCAAGCATTGAAACATATTTTTCTTTCCCAGGTATCCAAGTTCCAAAAGAAATTACCCTGTAAAGCCTGTATTTGTGAGTAGACATTCACGTCACACACGTCCCAGAACAACAGAGTGACAGGAGGCTACAACAGCCTAGGGCCCCAGTAGCGACTCCACCACCTAACTGGCCCTTTCCAGACAAGCCATCCTGTCTTTGACTGCATTCCCCCTCCCACCCATATCCCACTTTCCCAGCGCCTTCCCCTATCCCTACCAGTCTGTGAAGCATAACCCAAGATGCCTGGGTCTCCTCAGTTGTTCCAAAAGGATACTTCATGGGGTGGGATCATCTCCTCTCCTTCAGGGGCATACCTCAACCTCCAAGGGAACAAGTTGCCTTTTTCCCCAACTATTCTGTTAGAATCCTTGAACCAAGGGACCACCCAGAGTATCGCCAAAAACCAAATAGGTAAAGGATTTAATTCCAGATTGTTAATGGTGTCCAGGAAGGAAGGTTACTGTTGACACATCCTCGAACTGTCCCATCTCTATACCTTCCTAAGAGTACCCACTTAACGTATGTTGACCCTCCGGAGTCTGTTCCTACTCATTCTGCCTCAAGCCTTCATGATTACCCTTGATATCAGAGATGCACACCCCCAACCATCCCACCTACAGGAAGTTTTTACACTTCTGTGTATCATCATGGCATTTTCAGTTCTGTGCTTTGCTCTTTGGGCTTTCTACCACACCAGGGGTCTTGCCCACTGCAGACTTCAGGGAGTACACATCTTTCCGTACGTGGACAACCTTCTTCTAACTACCTCCACAGAGGAGTTGGAATGAAATATTGCATTTACCATCAAACTTCTACAAAGTCTAGGGTTCACCATAAACTTAATCAGTTCTCGCCCCTTCAGAGGATCAAATTTTCCTGGGGTGCAGGATACAAACTGAACTTACAAGCGTCTCTCTTCCTCCACAAAAGGTGCAGAACCATTTCTCTTACTTCCAAAACATTCTACTGGTTTACTACACTACACCTAGAGAATTCCTAAGGGTCTTGGGCCTCATAGCATCCACCATTCCCATGCTTCCCTTAGCCAAACTCCACATGAGAAAATGGCAGTGGTATGTAAAATCAGTTTGGATACAACACCAGCACCCTTTAAACTTCTCCATTTCCCCTCATCCCCTGTCTGAAGAAGGAACTTCAGTGGTGGACACATCGAGTGCCACTCAACCCAAGGCTATCCTTACACCCTCCTGTTCCTCGTCTAGAGATCTGCATAGATGCCTCTGGCGTAGTTTGGGGAGCAACCTTCAGCCACTTAAAAGTACAAGGGATCAGGTCTCCCTCTCAATTGAAGGACCACATCAGTGTAAGGGAGATGAGGGTGCTGCTCCTCCCCCATCTGTTTTGCAGGCTGACTCTTCAGGCTTGGGAGCTGGCAGTACAATTCCAGCTAACCCCTCAGTCAGTGTACATCCCATCCTCTCAAAATTGTATGACAGATTTCTGAGCAGGTCCCAAATACCATGCCATGAATGGATACTTCAAAAGGATGTGTTTCTAGACATTGCCCACCAGTGGGTCTTCCTCAGACTGGCCTTTTTGCCTCCCCCATGAATAACTTCCACAGTTGTGTGCCAGAGAACCCCATCCTCTGGTTTGGAAAGTGGATGCCTTTTCTTTCTCTTGGAAGGGCATGTTTCTTTATGCATTCCTTCCCATTCCCCACATTCCAAAAGTCCTGCACAGAATTCAGCAGGACAAACCAAAAATCTTTTTGGTGACTCCCTTCTGGCCAAGACAGCACTGGTTCTTTCTACCGCATTTAGCCAAGGGCAGTCACCACAAGTTACCTCACAGAGTGGACTTCCTCACACAAGACAAAGGGACCGTCATCCATCTCCACTCGGGAACTCTTCAGTTGACTTTGTGGGTGATAGGATACTAATCCCTTCCAGAGACCTGTTCTCTGAGGATGTGCTTACAGTCCTGCAGGAGGCCAGGAAACCAAATACCAGAAAATCTTACTCGGCAGAATGGAAGAGATTTTCAGTGTGGTGTCTGAAGTGAAATTCAGGACCCATTAATCCCCCTGGTTTGACTTATTTGTGTGAATTGCTCAAGGCTGGTTTGGCTTACTGTTCAATAAAAGCTCATATGTTACCCTGTCTGCCTCGGTCTCCCCCCTTAGCTTGCAGATTTGAGGCAAAACAATTTCTTAAAGGTGTCTTACACATTAAACCTCCTAGAAAATGTGTTCTGCCTCCCTTGGACCTTTAACTTTGTTTTGGAAAAGCTGACTCTCCACCCTTTGAACCAGCTTTCTCTTCAGTACTGCTCCTGGAAAACTGTGTTACTCCTAGCCTTAACTTAAGTCAGACGAGTGTCTGAGGTACAAGCTGTTATGGTAGCACCACCCTATTTGGTCTTCCACAATCCCCTCATTTATGCCTAAGGTAGTTAATGACCTATCTCTGAATCGGTCCATACAGTTGCCTACCTTTTTCCCTTTTCCTCAGAACCTTCGTAAGAGGTCCGCCATACTTTTAGATGTCCATAGGCAACTTAGATTTTATTTGGATAATAGCAAAGCTGTTAGAAACTCAGATCAGCTTTTTATTTCTTACCACCCAGGGCTCTGGGATGGGTTGTGTGCAAGCAGACTATTTCCTACTGGATTTGAAAGACTATTTCCTTCTGCTACACTCAGCATGGTAAGACTCTGCATTCCCCTTTTAGGGCTCTTTCCACCCGGGCTATTGTCTCATCTCATCTGGGGCTTTTTTCAAGGGATTGGACACTAATTCAATTCTTGAAGCAGCTACATGGATCTCGGTCCATATCGTCACCAAGCAATGTAAATTAAATGCAATTTCTAAAATCTAGAGCTGGGTTTGCCAGAGCCATACTGCATGGCTTCCTGGAAAGCTCCTTGGCTGCACCTTCCTCCCTTACTTCCTGAGCTTTGGTATTCTCCCTCATGTAATGAATACTGCAACAGATGAATAGGAGGACATAGAATAGTTTGTGTAAGGTCTTACCATAAAGATAGATGTCCTTCTCTTCTCTGTTGCAGTATTCCTATCCCTCCTACCTTCCCCGTGACCTTGCTTCTTCTTGGATGATTCTTATCCTACTTCTTAGGCTGCATTCCTCCTGGGGCAGTCAGTTCTGAGGATGGTGCCCGCATACGTCACTTTTATGGCCGACGTCCGACCACAGCCTGTGTGCGATGTACCACTCGCCCTGCAGTAGTAAAGTCTTCTGTATACTGGCCAATGTCAGGTCACAAACAGCGGGGAACTTCCACATGTTATGAATACTACAACAGAGAAGTGAAGGACATTTACCATTGTGATAAGATTTTACACATCTATTCCATCTCATTTGCTACCGTAACGCTACAGAAGCAGGTCCTTCTCTGGATATTTGTCCTGCTAATTGTAAGTAGTTTTCCTAATGACCTGATCTATGGTCGTTATTGTCACCCACCTCCCTCCTCTAGTTGTTAATTTTTGGGTCATCTTTAGTGATAGTTTACTTTTCTCACTCTTCAGTCTTCTTGCTGTCTACCTTTGGTAGTTTTCGTTACCATTGTTGTAAGTTGTCTGTCACCTTTCTTTTTTACCCTCTAAAGGGTATTCTCCTATCATTGCTGGTAGTTAATCAAAACAAAAAACTTTGCCTTTCAGTTTCTTCATCGGCTATTGATATTTTTTTAGAATGGTCGAGAAACTGACTAGCTTTAAAAATTGGAGTGTGTCTTTTGTCTTGGAGTGTCACACCTTAACCTTGACTGCTCCACGTGTACCTCTTTTAACTTTAGGGCAGTTAGTGATCGAAGAAACAAGTTTGTTCTTAAAGGGTTGCTGCTACCTTCCCTATCTTCTTCAGGGGCTCAACCCACCTTTTATCCAATGAAAACGTCCTTGGAGGTAAAGGACTCATGCAAGGGATCCCACACCCACTCTCTGAAGGCAGTGGTTGCCTCCTCATTGGATCCTTTGCAGAAGATTCAAAAATTATCGGATCCATCCTCCTCAGATGTGAAATGGAAGCACTCTGATCTGACTGCTCTTTAGGTTAAATCTACAAGAACCCACTCACCGGGGTTCACCACAGAACCTGTTTCCTCTCTGCTCCGTCCCCCATTTCTTCAGGGGACTCTGAGGAGAGAGTTTCAGCCCCAATACATTAGGTCCTCCACAAGTCTTTCAGAAGCTGAGGTGGATAGGATGATGAGGAAGTTTCTTAGATCCCAGATTCAAGTGGAGGTTATCCTGGCTCCATCTGTCATTGACTGTGTGAGCTTTCCCTTCCACTTCTCACACAATGATCTCTCCTTCTCAGATCTGACCCTCTGTTTCAGAGTCCTGGGATATGAGAGCCTCGAGAGTGTCTGCATCCAATCTGAGGATAGCCAAATCTTCAACTCTGATGGCTTCCTTGACCATTTCTGCTGCAATGCGTTTGGATGAGGATGAGTCTCGGAGCTAAAGCATTGGTGCCAGATTGGGGGACTAGGGTCCACTCTGATGCTATCAGAGCCGTCCTTGCCCCTCAGAACTTTGGCATTGGATGCCTCTGGTCCAATTCCCTCTTCAGGCCAGGGATCAGGGCAAGATCGAGGTGTGGAAGCATCGGAGGTTTCTGCTCCGTTGAGGTCAGCCACAGCTTCTCCTGCTCCCTCTGCTTTCAAGGTGGTGGAGATGGTTTCGGGTAATCTCTCCTCCTTGGATCTTACATCCATTTCTTGTTTGGGTCCGAGCTCCAATCCTCTCAGCTGTCCCTGTGGAATAGGTCTGGTGCAGCAAGGCACTTCCGCTCTCTTTGGATACCTGTCTAGACAACCCCATTGAAGAGATTCTCCTAAACAGAACACGTAAAAGGAGAGACGCTGCTTATCCTGTGGAATCTCACTGAAGATGCTGATTTTGATGTAGGGGAAGAGTCCCCCAGATCTCCACAGGATGATTGTCTCCTTTGGAGACATCCTAGAGATTCTCAAACAGAAAGGTGGATGGTCCGCCGATACCCCTTTCCCAGTGGAGTCAGGGTTTCTGGAAGCTTTTGAGTCTGGCCCATCTACATCTTGCGTGGCTCCCTTGGCAGATGAGTTTGATCTAATTTCTCGCCGGGGATAGAAGGAACAGGATAATGTAGAGCCCATCCCCCTTCATCTAGATCAGGGGTGTCCAACCTTTTGGCATGCCAGGGCCGCATTGAGTGAACAGAAATTGTCTTAGGGCTGCATATAAAATATATCATATAGTTAACTTTTTTGCTGCCACAGGCGACCAAAGTCAACTTCCTGGCTGTACTGTAGAAGCATTTGAACAGTGAATAAATGTAATAAATGCCTAATATTTGCCTTAAAACTCTAATCATCATTGTAATTCTTAGTCTAACAACCGTTAATTCTAACATCTTAGTTAATAATTTTTTTTTTTTTAAAGAAATAAACGGGTATGGAATCCTTCCTAGGGAAGTCGCTCACTAGCCTACAGCAGAACATCTGTACATATTAGTAATCAATATCTCTAAACTCTTGTAGCATTTTTTAGTATAGAATCCATGTCACCTGTGTATCCCCCCACAATTTTATTTACGCAGAATGACATCTTTAAATTGATTAAACTTGTCAGTTGTGATATCTGTCAAGTCAGGGAATTTATGAGCAAAAGCGATGCATTGAAGTAGGAAAGAATCCATATACATCTGGCAGTTCAAACTCACTTTGCATTTCCCTTCAAAAAGCACCTGGAACCCCCCCCCCCCCCCCCCCACACACACACACTTCCAGTAGCCAAGGTACCATAGTAACCACTATTACACAGAAAAATGTGCTGCAACTAACAACCAACACACAATTCAGCATGAGATGCTGACATATTTCCATCACACAAAACTTCAATATAACCCTATAAACCAGTTCTTTACTCCTTCTCCACCCCCCAAACTGCAACCACAAGAGACGTGTTAAAAAGCACTATATTACCTTTAATTATCAAACTAACTGAAATAGGGCATCGGTATTTAACAATACACTAATCATATAAAAATTCACCATCCTAATTAGAATTCTGAATTCAGTTACACCAGTTCTTTCAAAATTGCTTATGTAGGGTATAATAGTGTAACAGCCTACCAGACATTTGAAGCTTCATTTTCACAGAATTACAGTATTGAATTTGCTAGCAATTTTAGTAATTCTGTGAAGTCTGTCTGAAAGAAAACGGCTAAAAAATCTGTCATCACCACAAATGCATTATATGAAGAATGTCCATAAAGCTTAGAAAATCATCATCATTTGTAGATCATGACTATAGGTTTATACTCGATACAAAAAGGACATTTGTGTAAGTCTGACCACTAGTACGATTTACCCACTTATTTTCCACTGTCACTCATACCTCTCAACCTCTTAGAGCACAAAATCTGGACAAAGCCATAAATAAAAGTGGAACAAAGGCCCAAAAATAGGGACAGTTTTTAAATATTGCTATTACAGACTTAGAAAGTTGATAGAATAACAGGTTTTGCATTAGCATAGATTTAGAAAGCGCTGCTTTTGTTCTGCTAGCATTTGAAAGGACCCTAGAACTGGTTAACCAGTTCTTCCTTGAGTGGAGAACTTTAAGAGGTACAGGTGACTTTTGACATTCTTTTTGCAGGAAAAATAGCTTAATCATCTGCATGTCACATTACATGAGGCAGCAAATACTCTAAGCTGTTGTTGAAAAGCCTTCTGCCCCTCTTGAAAACAAACTAATAGAAAGCACACTGCCTTTCTTAATTTGAAATGCACAGTGATAGAACCAGCATCTATACTGGTGATTGATAAGCACTTAAAAATAATTTTAACTTCATTCAGCCTGTAGATTTCCTAGATAGCCGAAGGACACTTGTTGGATACAGAAGATACTTTGTGCCATATGTTACCATCCTTTGTGCACCCGTATGATGGTCATACCTGTAGTGGGAATGGCACAATATGCTCTCCTGAGGATGTGATGACAATTTGTTCAACACAAATGTTATTAGAATAACCTGATACTGTACAACATGTAATCTACAGGGATAAACCCGCAACATACCAGAGAGAAAAATAAATACATAAATAAGGCATAAAAAAATCATATGGCAGAATTTTGTATTTTGTTCCAAAAGACCATATACTCTGGCACCTTTGACAATAAAGACTTCTAATAAGTGACAGCTCTTGCAAATAACTCTTTTTACATAACTCTTTTTACAGCATCATCAAACTAATCAATAATAAACTTTCACTACATGTGATTGCTATTAATATTTGCACATGACAAATTATGTACGTGAACTAGTTGACAATTACAATAATGTTTTTTCTATAACAATTAAAGCAGTACAAATTCACCATAGATTGAAGTTCATTAATTATCCTAAGGTTGAGGTCACTGTTCTCAGGCAGAAAATTATCTACAAGGGTATAGCTACCTAGAGCAGACCTACAACGGACTTGTCTTTTGTGTTGGTGGAGAGTTTACATGACCATACCTACATAATGTTCAGTTCTTCCACTTTCATTCCAAATGTATTCACTACATCAGAAACTGATTAACCTGCAGAGATTGCCATTTATAGCCAAGCTGCATTCAAATAGATGGTAATGCATCATCTCAAAGTCTACTTTACTTTAAGGCTTCATTTCTACAGATGTACTTTTTCCCATAGTAACTGTTATATTTTAACTGGTGTATGTGTGAGCCAGCTGCATTCCTTTTCTTAAAAAGTTCATTGCACTATAACCATACCAATCATTGTTTTATGCAGTCCAGCACTAAAAGCACAACTATTGTCAGTCGCATTGCCAAACCAGCTGAGTAACATGATTAAACTCGGTTCTCCCCAAGTAACATTATTTTAAACAGCAACCGTGGCTTCTGAGAAAATATTCAGTATCTGCTCTTCAATAGTTGTTGCGTCTTTCGGCTTCTCCCGGTTAGGGGTCGCCACAGCGGAACTCTGGTCCGCTAATGATTGGCAGTAGATTTTTACGTACCGAGCTGCCAGCTCTGAAGCACAACCTTCAACGAAGGTATGCCCATTCACGCATCTCTCCACGCAGAGACGCTCTAGCTGAGTATCGAACTGGACAGCGTCTTACTGGGAGGCAACAAAGCTACCGCAGCCGACTCAATAGTCAGATATTCTATTCATGAATTTATAGCCACGTGTATGAGCATCCTGCAAGAGATCATCTTCTTGTGTCTGTCTATGTGCATTGATTCTGAAGTTATCACTTTACTGATCCATTGCTTCAAATTACATTCTAATTTTCCTTTTTTTGCAGGAGAAATACCAGTAAGTTTCTAATCTGTAATGTCTGAGTAATGGCAAAATCACATTATTTTCACTGAACTCAGCATTTCAGGCCAAATTTCAATAAAACCTGCACTACACACACACACACACACACACACACACACACACACACACACACACACACACACACACACACACACTTCTACTCTTCTTCTACTTTCACGCACACAAACATTTTGCTTTCATGCATGCACTCACTCACTCTGCACTTATCTATTAATACAGTTAGGTGCTGTCCCTTTCAAAGGCAACAAATCCTTCAGCACGAACACACACACACATTCTTCAGCACAAACACACAGATCCTAGTTTGGTGCAAAAAAAAAAAAACAAAACGGGAAGGGTGCTTTGGCACATTCGCACATTGACGTTGTGGTTACAGGTCACGGGCATGAAAAAACAAACAAAAAATTGTTTTGGTGCATGAGTACACTGAAGTTGCAGTTAAAGGTCTCGGGCTGCATGGAAGAGCTCAGAGGGCTGCGGATTGGACACGTCTGAGCTAGATAAATTCTTGGCACCATCAAAAGACAGGTTATACTGGAGCAAGGGAGTTCCTGTTAATGCTGTAAAAGGCTGAGGCACAAAGGAGGAGCTAGCAGAGCAAAACTCCTATGTCCATCCCCCTAACAGAGTCCAGGGTATTAGACAGATTTGGAAAGTGCATTTTTGCTTCAGCAACCTTTGCCTTGTCCCTGAATTTATTTGGCACACATCACAAGACTACCATGGGACTTGATTAAGGGACTCTCCAAATTGCTCTCTGAGTCCGTCTCTGGAAAACTACAAGAGATCCTCTTCATAACTGGCCACACTCTTATCCATCTCAAATGCGTCCATGACGCTAATACTCTATGCTGTAGAAGATACCTCATGAGTGACCAATTCAAGCATGGCTGTTAGGCGGACATGCCTTGGACACTTTTTTTTTTTTTTTTTTTTTTTTTTATGCAACTTTGCAGAGCCTTTTAAGTCTTCCTTCATGAATGCTTCCTTTGATGGAATGTCTTTGGCCCTACTGTAAAGGAAATGCTTCCATAGAGTGAACAGGATGGAAAGACCCTGTCTGCCGTAGGGATATGCCTTTCTTCTCCTCAATGATCTTTTTCCAGGAATCAAAGAGGAAGCAAGAAAATGTGGTTCCATAAGTCCCAGGGATCTTTCCAGAATTCATGGGGGATAACTCCTCCAGAATTCATGCAGGGATAACTCTTCCAGAGATGGGGGGGGGGGGGCTCAAATGGAAGATGCCATCTCCATGGCAGTGGAGGCCCACAAAACCAGGGTTTCTGGGATTCATTTTCAGATATACCCTTTCAGCACTCCTCAAAAGTTGCCCAGCTGCCCACCTCTGGAGGCAGTCGCGGGGGTGCTTGTCTTTGCACTGAGATGCCTGGGCTTCAATAACAAAAGATCCTTGGGTGCTACAAATCATGTCCAGAGATTCTTGTACCATTTTTCCAGATTTTCCCAACAAAAAGAAGGCTTCCCGATGTCCTGTCCAGTCAGAGAGAGACTAGCTCGAGAAATTCAAAAGCTGCTAGACAAGAGTCATCCAAGAGGTCCCACCAGACCAGAAAGGATTTGTAACTTAAGATTCTTTTTAGTGCCAAAGAAAACCAGGGACCCGAGACCTATTTTGGATCTAAGCAAACTGAATAAATTCTTAAAAATTTCAAAAATTCCGAATGGTCACTTTTCAGTCCATTCTGCCATTTTTACCCAAGGATGATTGGATTTGCTCCATCTGTCTTCAGGATGCATACCATCACATAAAGAAGAGCAGATGATCTCTAAGATTTCTGCACTTTCAACTTGGGACCAGTCACTACCAGTTCACACCCCCTTCTCTTTGGTCTCACCACAGCTTCCAGGGTGTTTACCAAAT
The DNA here is from genome assembly GCF_019279795.1 of Protopterus annectens. Taxonomy (NCBI): domain Eukaryota; kingdom Metazoa; phylum Chordata; order Ceratodontiformes; family Protopteridae; genus Protopterus; species Protopterus annectens. The sequence continues at coordinate 1,200,702,769 of NC_056745.1, forward strand.
GTATGGCAGTGGTAGCAGCTCATCTGAGAATTCTAGGATTCTGAGTGTTTCCATAGCTAGACAATTGCTCCTCGCCACCCCAAGCAAGGAGCACCTTAAAGCAGTCTAGGGATTATTTTCTCCAATTATGTCAATCACTAGGCATCTCAGTCAACATCCGCAAGTCTCATTTCTACCTTTTAGAGCCTGGAGTTCATAGGTGCCCAGTTAAACGCAGTAAGTCAGATAGCCTCTTTCATCACAATGTGTAAACATGATCAGGGCTCTGGTACAGCAAATTATTGTTCACCCTTCTCCCTAGTGAGACTTGTTCTTCAAGCTCTAGGATCTGTAGCAGCAGTAGTAGTAACCGTAGTCCTCAGTGGCCAGTTTTATATACGCATTTTGTGGTGGACACTTAACTGTTCAATGGTTGATTCTGCATCATCCTCTTGTCTTTTCTGGTCAAACTTGCTCGAGTTTGCAATGATCATCTTTGTTGGTGGATTCAGTCAAATGAGGTTTCCCTAGACTGTCCTTTTTATTTTTTTCCTTTTCGGTAGCCACTGTGATCAGACACCTCCCAACTCAAGGGCGGGGGGGCATTTCTTGAGACAGACAGTCCAAGGCACATGGTTGCCCAAAGAAACCAACTCTGATATCCGTGTCCTACTAGTGTTGACCTTTCAAGACATTCTTCCTCTGTGGACTTTTACTGTATAAACAGACAACATGGCTGTGGTCTGGTACATCAACAAATAGGGCTGAACCCATCCTTACCCACTTTGTCGAGAGGCAGTGAGAGTGTGGCAGTGGGCTGTCTCTTCAACTGCTTTCTAGTGACAGTGCACATACCGGGAAAGTCCAGTGTTTTAGCAGACAAACTCGGCAGGTCCCTTTTGATGCCTCACAAGTGGTCTCTCAATCACTTAGTGGCAGAGAGAGAATTTTCTGCCCTTGGGGCCAACCTTGCTACAACCTCTTTGCCCGTCCACACAACAGCAAATGCAGCAGGTTCTTTGCCCTAATTCCCCCCCCCCCCCAGGGGAAGTTAGTGAGAGATGCTCTAGTTCATGTTTGGCCCTCCCATCTTCTTTGATCTTATTCCCCGATATCTCTGATCTCCAACTTCTTACAACAGGCATTTCAGTTGAAGAGCACAGTTGTCCTCATTGCCCCATTTTAGACTCCAAGTATGGTTATCCATCCTTTGTTCTTATCTTAGTTATGCTCCAGGGATACTGGACCACAGTCCAGACTTTCTTTCGCATCCCCCCTGGAATGAATTATCCTGACATCCTAGGCCTCAAGCTGACTACATGGTTTCTCTAATTCCACTCATAGTGGACAGCCCAGGCTTTCCTCTGCAGTCCAACAGGTACTTTTTTCTTCCCACAAGACCTCTACAAAAAAGCTTTACAAAAGTTAAATAGAAAAGATTCTGTATTTGGGTTCTTAAGAGGGAAGTGGATCTCTTTACAGTGCCTGTCGCTCCAGTCTTAGAATTTTTAGTATCCATTTTTCAAGAAAGAGCTAGTTTTTCTACTGTCCAAGTGCAACTGGCAGCCATGTCTAATTTTCACTCAGGAGAAAATGCTTCCTCATTAATTTTTTTCAAAGTTGTGCAAGGCTTTTCTTTAAGGTACTTCCTTGTTAGACCCCCAGTGAAGAACCAGTCACCTCCCTGGGATTTGACAGCTGTGCTAAAGGAGTTAAGTCAGAAATCCTTTGAACAATCTGCCATGTCTGATTTAAATTTTTTGTCATGGAAAACTGCCTTTTTGGTAGCCATTACATCTGCAAGAAGAGTTTCTGAAATCCAGGCTTTTGCCTCCAAATATCTTTACTTTATTTTTCACAAAGATGGGATCATCTTTCGAACAAATCCATCTTTTTCGCCCAAAGTAGTGTCTGAAACAAATGTCAATCAAGCCAATAACTTGCCTGTCTTGTTTCCAAATTTTGCTAACAAAGCAGAGTACATGGGTCTAGATGACTTTATCAGATTGCTGTTCAGCAGTTAGCAATTCATCGATCCCCTGTTTATCAAAGCCGCTATTCATAGGTTCATAGGTAGGTACTAGGCTATTGGCCCAAGGGCCTACATAAGCCTAGCCAGCAAGGTTCCATAGCTTACACCACCCAAGAAAGTTATTTTCCTGTGCCACTGTCCAGCAGAGACACAGAAGTGATCCCCGGGGTGCATTTCCTATTTCCCATCCACTCATCAAGATTTTTCTTGAAGAGTGCTAATGAAGAACTTTGTTTGACATAGATGGGTAGCTTGTTCCAGAGTATAGGAAGTCTCTGGGACAGGAATCTATTCCTCCAGCATGTCCTGTTTATTGTGGTGACAAGGTTTAGGTCCCTAGAACGTGTAGCTTGGAGGGATTGGGATTTCTTTAGGTGTAGCATGTCCAGCAGCTCTGGGTTTGACATAGCTTTATATGTTAGACAGAGATCACCTCAGAGTAGGCGATATGCTACAGAGTAAAGCTGGAGTTTTTTGAGGCGGTCAGTGTAGGGCATTTGTTTGAGGCCAGTAATTCTCTTTGTGAGGTACTTCTGTGGCCTTTCCAGCTGCTGCAGATGTCTTGTGAGTTGCATTCCAAAAGGGGCATTGTACTCTATAATGGGTCTAATGAGTGACAAGTAGAGGGGAACAATGCCCTCTTTTTTTTCCTGGATGAGAACCCTTTTATGATGAGGTGTGCCACGTAACAGGACTTCCTGACTACTGTGGTGATGTGACTATCAAAGGAGAGACTACTGTCCACCTGGGTCCCAAGGTCTGTTATCACGCAAATCAGTGTTAAGTAGATTGCTGCCTATGTGGTAGTTCATGGGTACAGAGTTTTTACCAAAGGGGATGACACTGCACCTTTTGGCAATGAGCTTGAGGCCATGGCTCTGACACCAGGCATCTGTCTCAGTGAGGCCCTTCTGTAGGATGTCCACATCATTTGGCACTTGACTATGGCTCCTAGTTTGCAATCCTCTGCGAACTTCATTAGCCAGAGGCCTTCTGTGTTGGCCTGTACTTCAGAGAAGTAGATACCAAACTGGAGAGGTCCCAAGACGGAACCCTTTGGTACTCCACTTGTCACTGCTTTGAGGTCAGATTTGGAGTCTGCAATTTTTACAGTGTGGGTTTTGTTAGTGAGCCAGTTGGCAACCCATCTTGTGACGTGGGGATTTATACCTAGTTTAGTGAGTTTAGCTATAATTCCAGAGTGGGGGATGGTGTCGAAAGCCTTGGCGAGGTCTAGATAGGCTGTGTGAACCACCTTACCCTCATCCACGGCTTTGGTGACGGCCTCAAAGAAGTCGATCAGGTTCAGGAGGTATGATCTGCCTTTCACAAACCCGAACTGGGTGGGATCCAGAGTTAGGAGGTTACCAATGTCTTTGTTTGAGTACCATGATGATACGTTCCATGGCCTTGCAAACCAGGCTCATCAGGGTAATAGGTCGATAGTTTGAACGGCATTTTAAGTGAAATATTAACTAGCAATGGTAGGTCAACCAAGCGACCGTTTAAAAAAAAAAAAAAAAAAAATTAAAAAACTTACCAAGGTGGGGGGCTATGCCCCCCCAACTAAATATACCAACTCAGAGATCGCACTACAGTGGGGGAAAAGGACATTCCATATGGTGGCCAGCCACTAGTTTGCACTAGAAAAAAATTGCTCTTAGTTGAATAGCAGCTTTGATGAATTGCTATTCACTGAATAGCAATTCGATAAAGTGATATCGACTCATGTAATTTCCTTTGTTAGCAACATTTGGAAGGAAGGCAGGCAAGTTAATGGCGTGATTGACATTTGTTTCAGACGAGTACATGCTACACCTTTTAGATGTACATAAGCAACTATGTTTTTATCTCCAGGAGTTCAGGAAGTTAGAACAACTGATTATGTTGAGGGCTTATAAGGCAGCAAACTTTGATCTGAGGTATAACTAGTTAGCTGGGGCATTATGGGTAGAGGGAGGGGCTCTTGAGTTTGATCCGAATGTCTGGTGAATGCGGCAGAGTGGCATCAAAGGTCGGATCCGATACCCAATCGCTGAAGAATGAAAATGGACACAGATGCATAATTATAGTGATTACATAACTTATTTTTTTTTTGCCACTGTAGTTGAGGAGGCATGTGTTGAGTCTGATATAGTGTAGGTGGTGTTTGCGAGAGGAAAGTAATTGGTGAGTTTGAATCTTGTAATGTAAAAGAAGCATGCAGTAAGATTGCATGAATATATGCAGAATGATGGAAATATGGATTAAAATGTGTATATTATATGGAAGTGTGTTTTGCTGGGAATGATATAAAGTCTTTAAAAATGTTAGTTACAGTAATGGGCAGTACAAAAGGATATGGTTGTTACGCTAACTACCTGTTTGTAAGTACTGTTGATTGGTGGCATAATCTTGAGGGTTCAGTGGAGACTGAGATTTTTGTTGATTTAAGGAATATTGTTACTAGACGTAGGCCAACTGAAACATGAAAAGTTGCTTTTAAAGGGTTAGATAATGACACATAAAATTGTGTTCCATATAATATCTAAAATTAATAATTGCCGAGAGATTTCTTTAACATGGGTATTGTCTTAATTTTTTAGAGAAATAATTGATCTTAAACCATATTTTCAGTTTTCTGAAAATGCTGTAGTGGGTAAAGTTTATTGGTGAGAGATTCCTCTAAGGGTACTTTAATTTCTGTAGAGAAATTTTCAGTCTTGAATTTATTTGTTTTGTCATGTTAAGTCCCTTTTTTTTATAGTATTGATGAGTAATAAATGCACCTACACTAATTGATTACTTCCTGCTGACAAACATCAGATGTCTAATTTGTATCCGCATCCAGAGCAAGTAATCTTGTTCCATTTATGTGTAAATTTTAATGATAGGGTTGTGTTACTGCAGATAAATTAAATTTAGTATCACAGAAGTTACTACATTTAGATCAGTAATGTGACTTTTGTGGTTCTTAGAAGGTGTCTTCCTCTCATGATTTATTTGTGGAAACTTGCTGATCTGCTGTGAGGAGGCCCATCTTCTGTAACAACAGGTTGAGGCTGGCAGGCATTAGAACACCAAGGCACATAAAACTTTCCTAGGCTACCTTAGCCCGTACCCTTTCCCGGAATGTACCACTGTGCCATCCCTCTCCAGATCTTTGACATGTATGTAGAAACTGTACTAGGCTACCCTTTTTAAGAAACAAATTTAATCAGAGTTGTAACTTTTATTGCCATGTTACCTTTCTTCCAGTTCTAAACCATTTTATCTTAGCCTAGTATAAACCTATGAACCTATCTGCCCTAAAGCATTTATAAGCCTAGCCCAGAGTTTTTGTGGCTTACGCCACCCCTTATGTTAAAAAAATACTGTGCCCATTAGTTTGTTGTGCCTCAGTCCAGCAGTGACACAGAGATGATTCCTGGGGTAAACCTACGATCTCCCATCCACCGGTCAAGATTTCTCTTGAACAGAGCCAGTGAGGTGCTCTGCCTCACATGGACCGGGATTTTATTCCACAACATAAGGAGTCTATGGGTGACAAATCTATCCCTCCAGCATGTCCTGTTTATATCCGTGCTAAGGTTTAAGTCGCTTGCTCTAGTGGATCTGGTAGATTTGGATTTTTTGAGGTGGAGCATGCCCATTAATTCCCGGTTGGACATGGCCTTGTATGTCAGGCACAGGTCACCTCTGAGCAGACGGTATGCGACTGAATAGAGCTGGAGTTTCTTCAGTCTGGCAGCATATGACAGATTTTGGAGTCCCTTTATCCTTTTGGTGAGGAACTTTTGGGGTCTCTCCAATTGCTGCAGGTGTTGGGTGAGATACATCCCGAATGGGGCATTGTACTCGATCATTGGTCTGATAAGTGAAGAGTACAGGGGAACAATAACCTCACTTGATCTGGATGTGAATCCCTTCATGATCAGGTGGGCAATGTAGAAGGTTTTTCTAACCACTTTAGCAATGTGAGTGTCAAAAGAAAGGCCACTGTCAACCTGGGTCCCCAGGTCCCTGATAACCTCTTCTGTGCTTAGTGGATTGCCACCTATATGGTAGCTTGGGGTTACCTTGTTTTTCCCGAAGGGTATGACTATACATTTTTTGGCATTTAACTTCAGGCCATGGCTCTGGCACCAGCTATCAGTTTCCGTGAGACCCCTCTGAAGGCTATCTGTGTCCGATATACTTTCCACTATGGCTCCCAGTTTGCAGTCATCTGCAAACTTGGTCAGCCATAGTCCTCCTATGTTAGCCTGTACTTCTGAGAAGTAGATGCCAAACAACAGGGGGCCAAGGACTGAGCCCTGTGGGACACCACTTGTGACCGGCTTGGAGTCTGACATAGCGCCAGCTACTCTAACCCTGTGGGTTCTGTCCTTTAGCCAGTTTGCAACCCATCTTGTGACATATGGGTTTACATTTAAGCTGGTAAGTTTCTCTATAATACCCGAGTGGGGTATTGTGTCGAAAGCTTTTGCAAGGTCAAGGTAGGCTGTATGAACTGCTTTTCCCTCATCAATGGCCTTGGTGACTGTTTCGAAGAAGTCGACCAAGTTCAAAACTGGAGTTTACATCTGTGATCAGCCTTTGCCTTGTGGACCATCTTCCTTTTGGTTCCCTGCTGACTTTGTAATTAATGGGAGGTTAATTTTGGATAGCTTTTGCTCACATTTTCTGATTAGAACTTGGATCATAGTATTAAAAAGTATGGTTACAGGAACAAAATCCTGCACTAGGATAAACATGATGAGTGTGTATACTGTCTGGAAGATGTACATACTAATAAATACTCTGTGTGTAAAAGTTTTACATTCAGTAGCCTGAGAAGTAAGAAAAAAGAAACTTGGACTTGGTTTGAAAAGTAATTTTATTCATGAGTTTCTTTAGCACTGAAGCCTTTTATTTCCACTTAGGATACACCTAGACCTCAGAGGAAAACAAAAAAACTCCTTAATGCTTCCACGACCGACAAGTATCCCCAGCCTTATTTTTTAGAGTCTAATTCTGTTCCTCAGAAGATGGAAGAGGTGTACAACTTGTGCTTTGAGTTGTGGAATCAAGGTCTGTAGTACTTCAAATGTCTAAATCTCAAAGCCTAACAAGTTTATTTGATAGAGACTTGCCAGATTTTGAGTTGTAAACCACCTTCTCAGAGACTTCCCCCTATTGTTTGGCATTCCCGAATGTGATAATGACGGGTTTCTGTGTGCCTAACCAATTGTAAAGAAGAGCATCTCTGTTCGTTCTTCCCAGTACGAGTCTGTGGGGGGGAAGGTGCCATTGAGCATAAGTGTTTTAGACTGTCCTCACTAGCATAAGTGTTTTAGACTGTCCTCACTGGCCATCTTGTCTGTGCTGATTTTAAGATCTCTGGCTTTGACCTTACTGGAACTGTTATTGTCACCAGTCACTGCTATATCTTTGCAAGCAGTACATACCATGGTATGACTGTACCTGACATCGTAAGTCTTGATGTTGATGGTTCTGGTGCCATTGTTACCAGTGTCACTGGGTTTGTCTGCAGTATTGCAAATAGTCAGGTATTTGGTACAACAGCTAATGCTTTTTAAGTGTACCTGTGCCTGGACCCACACCAGCTGGCTCAGGGGTTCTCATCAGGCACTGTGAACTACAGTTCCAGCCATGGACTTGTATTGGATGCATTCAACATCCTTTACTGCCCTGAATTCAACAATTATTACAGAAACTTGTGTTTTTTTTTCTCCTCTGCCCTAAGCCTTCCTCAAGTTTTATACAAGGACAGAAAACTCCAGAGCTCATTACAGCATCCTGCTTTAACATCTACCAAGTATTTGTTAGTTATCTTTCCCATTGGAATCCCCTTCCAAGAATCCTGGAGAAGGAAACGTGCAAGAGGGTGCATATAGATTCCCTGCAGAATCTCCAACCATGGATGTTAGTGGCAGAAGATAGATTCTCCAGAATTACCCTAAATTTGGGAAGATATTGGAAGTGATGAGACAAAGGAGGGTAGTCCACTGACCCTTTGTCCTCTTTACATGAGATGCTGCAAAAGGCCTTTCAGTCCACCCACCATTCTTGGGTGGAGCCGCACTTGTGGAGTGTGAATAGCTATCAATGCAGCATTGAAAAACTGTGACACAGTGGAAGCAGTGTCTTGGAAACCTGATTGTCTGCTGTCTTTGTGGATGGAGGGATACAGTCTGTTCAGGAACTCCCAAAATGCACACTTGGTGCAGCAGCTGCTGCTAAGAATGTTGCCATCTCCCTAGAGCCATGAAATACACCCTTGATTAGGAGTCTATGTAACATACCACCAAGGAAAGTGGGTTCTTGCACCCTTTACCTTTTCTTTGGTGCTGGCACACTACATGTCACATGACTGAATTTGTTGGAGGCCCATTAGGCAAAATGTACCAGTGGCTGGAACAGTTGCCAGATGGACCACCAATCAAAGAAGTTCTGCCCCAGACTGCAAGTGCGGGTAGCATAAAATGCCATAGAAGGCTATACCAGTGTACAGGATCCAGCACTACAGCTCACTCGCATGCCAGGTATAAGCTAACAGATTTTTGCTAAGGATGCCAAAACAATCTTTATGGATTCCCCTTTTTAGGTCTTTATATTTTTTGGCCCTAATGGTTATGCATATTTGGAAAATGATGGCAAGACCCAGTCTGCTGTTGGTGCCAAATTTCAGCTTCCTTAATGCACCTTTTCTATAATGGAAAGAAGTGTATGAGAGATGTAGGTAGAATCAACAGTCTGAACAGAAGCCAACTACTCAACCCAGTTTTTAGATGGATCGCACTTTTCATAGCAGTAGAGAGCCTGCTGTTCATCTATGAGTGAACAGCAGCAACACCAGTGAAGCCTTGTCTGACTCTCACTTTGGAGGCAAGTGGGGGCCTTCTGATACTCAACCTTTCTGCCTGGCTAATACTTGTACAGGATGGGTAGATCAGGATAGTGTTATTTGGTGAATAAAAAGTTCCCTTTTACACTTGTCTGCCTGTGCAGTTGGTTCCCTTGCATAGCATCTCACCCCATTAAAAACTTGCAAGAAGAGAAGAGGTTATACTTTTCAAAGAGAGCCATCCAGGGCATGGACACATGGCGTAGAAGAATGAAGCCCTGACTATGACCCAGGTAGCATGTGTTCTAATTTGTTTAATTTAGTACCATAGGTATCTGAGGGAACTGATGGGAGGATGAGCTTGAGAGTCTGGCAACTCAGCCCTTCTGATTGGTCTGAAGGCAGCTTAGTCAGTATAACATCGGTGACATTTATTGGTGGTTGGGTGTATTTGCTTGCAGTGTTCAAGTAAAGGACCTTCCTGTTGATCCATGGGAATAGAAAATGTGTATGGGGACATCCAAGCCTACTCTCCAAATGTGTATGGGGAGCATCCATGCCTACTGTTCCTAGCTAGACATCCTAGTTAGACAGCCTTAGCAAATTTGTGGGCAGCGTAAGAGGTAAGCTGTTACACAAGACATACAGATGGCCCACTTGCTACTTACCCAGCTCTCATTCTGGGGAACTTATGGGCCGATACAGCTTCATGGGCAGGAATGAATGGGCCATAGTGCTGTTGCCTAACCCAGGGATGTGTGATGCCCATCCCTTCTGAGTGACTGGGCCGATTAGGTGCAGATAACACCCATTGGCCCTGCAGGATGCCAACTTGTGTGTGTGAAGATTGACAAAGTTCAATAGGTATCTCAACTTCCTGGAAGGAGCTAGTTACTACCAGTTTGGACTATCTGAGCTTCTAGGGTATTCATCAAATGCATGTCTGTACTAGCAGCCAACCAGAAGATACAGAGAAACAAGATTTCCCTTGCCTGGATAACTGGCTTCTAGCTACTCCTCCTCTCAGATATGGGTCACAATTCTATTGTCTGTGAATAACAAGGTACCTTGCAAAAGTCCCTGTTTGGGTCAAACTTTTTATTCTTCATCAAGTACTACTTGGACTCAGTTCAATCTTGCATGGTTACTTTGGACATACTACTGGTAGAATGCAGTAACTCATTCTCTTGCCTCAGTCCATTTTGACTAAGGACCCTGGATTCCATAGTGGTGGCCAAGTCATGATGTATCATGCCATGCTGTACTTGATGGAATTTAAGTCTAGTACTGTCAGAATCTAGACACCCTATCGCACCATATCAGAGTTTCCAAGGGTTACAGATTTTCTCTACTGAGGTGAAGAAACAGAACCCACTTAATTACAGGAGACTCTTTCCAACTGTTGACTCTCCAGGCATCTGTCATCATGGATGCATCTGCTTTAAGGTGGCGGACACTAACGTGGGCAGATGGTTAAAAGGATGCTCCACTCAAGAGTTGCACATTCACATCTACCAGCTGGAAATTAATTATCCTAATGCTTACAGCCTTCTGAAATGCCCTTCCAATGGGGTCATAGCAGTATGTTGTGACTTCATGGTTATTTTTTGATACATTGGCAAGTAAGGAGGAACTCTCTTTTATATTGCTTTATCAGGATGAAGTGAGAGTCTGAGAATGCACTGTGTTGCCCAGTTGATTTCTCATAGCCAGCCAATGTACAGGGGAAGCCTTCACCTCTGGGGTAGACAATCTTAGTGCACCCCCCCCCCCCAATATTCGACTAACATCAAAAGCAAGGAGTATGAAAATAATTTTCTCTAGTCCCCTTTTTGGGAGTAACCTAAAGATACCCTTATTTATATGGTATGTTCTGACCTCCTCTATCCCTCCTCCCATTTCTGATTAGTGTAATTCAGAAGGCCAGTCTTCTTTAGACCAAGTCAGTTCACATAACCCCTTTCTGGCCCCACCAAATGCGGTTTCCTTTTCTCCATCTGCACCTTCTAAAGAATTCATTAGACCTATATCCTAACCAGATTTCTCTGCAACTCATCTGAGACAACCTCACCCATTCATTTGCACCCTAAAACTGTCTCCATGGTTTCTGCAGTTCCACTAACCACCACCAGCATGGCCTCTTCTCATAGTAGTTCCTGATCAACATTTCTTTTTTCCAAAAGACTTTCAGCCCAAAAATCATGCGGGGGAAAATTGGACGTGAGCTTAACTCTAGGCATCTTGCAAAAGTCTTGGAAAATATTTTCTTCCCTTATCCCTTCTATTCTGAACTATTTTTCTGAAAATTTTGATTTGTAGGCTTTGTTGTTCTAATACTGTCATTTGGATGTCATTTCTAACTTTCAGTCTGGTAAGAGTAAGTCTTTCATTGCTAACTTGTAAGACTAAAGCCATAAATATTAGGACTGCTCAGCAAACAAAATGTTGCCAAGTCCTGAAGTACACTTCTTCTATCCCTGTAATGCTTAATCTCTACAGATTATCTTCATTTGTTGCTCTTCAGCTCGGACAATGTTCATTAGGCCTTAGCCTCCATCATTTAGGTGAAAATTTGTAAGTCTGTTGCTGTCTTTTTTTTTTTTTTTTTATTTTTTTTTTTTTTTCCTTGTATTGTCAAATATCTTTTAGGTCCTTGGGCCACAGTCTGTCACAACTGGCAGCCTAAAGGCCCACAGGAGAGGTCTGGTTTCTGCAATAAAACTCCCCTGCAACCTTAAAGCTCACTGAATGACTCCTAGCCACACCACTGCACTGCTTGCTACTTCTTGACCTGCCCTTGAGTCCCCCCAAGAACGTTGTTATGAAAGTGGTCAGTCAGGCATTTCTTGTTGAGCCCCAACCCTGCCTGGGTGGCTGATTTTAGATGTCCACATCACCATAGGGGCATTCCATGCCTTCCCTGTGTGCATAATTGTCAGCAGCCATTCCTGTGATCCTCATGCCAGATACAACCCGATAATTTTCCAGTGGGACTGTTAATCTAATTGTCGCTGGATGCAGATCCTCTGTCTCATCAGTTTTGCATATCTCAGTGATGCAAATGCAGTTTACTGTGGTGGTTGATTTTGGATGATTTCTTCTTGAGCAATCTGTTTCATCTATCTACTTTTGTTGTTAACATTCATTTTGGGTATATCAGCCTTGGGGGCTGCATTTTAATACATGGAGTTGACTGGAAGCTTGGACATTTTCTGGACGTGTGAGAATATTTGTCTCCCTGGTTAACAGCAAAGGTACAGCACCATTTTTTATCAGATTTACATATTTCAGGGTTGCAAATTACATTCATTGTGGTGGGGTGGTCTAGACAATTTCTTCCGGAGCAATCTGTTTCATCTACCATTGTTGCTAACATTCATTTTGGATACATCAGCCTTTGGGGGGGTGCATTTTAATACATGGGGGGGTGCATTTTAATACAGGACAGTTCATGCTATCTTCAGATCTGTCCCTTTTACATGAGAGCTGTTCTTTTTGGCCATCAAGTCCTTTCAGGATGCTCTTTGTTTCAGGGATTTATCATGCAGTCAAGGCATGTGACAGTTATGTAGCACATCAGTGTGTTAGGGTGAAGCACTGTTATAGCCACTGTGTTGAAAATATTTTGAGACTGAAGGAATGGGCTGTGTCCAGCAATTATTTTCTGGTTGCACATCACATCTGCGGAGAGGCCAGTTCAATGGCAGAACCCTACTTTTGTCCCCCAAGTGATCCTTTAATTCACTGGAAGCTTGGAACATTTTCTGGAGGTGGTAAAATATTTACCTCCCTGACTAACAGCAGATGCACAGCGCCATTTACTTAATTTCTTCACTGGGAGCACCCACTGAGGGGTGTTGCTTAATGGTTTATATTGGTCATTGTACATCTGGTGCCCTTTGCTACTGCTTTATCTTCTTGAAACTTACAAAAGTTCTACGGACCTACTCGCTGGACAGTACTTCCCCATGTATGTACTCTTTGTGGCTAGCTGCTTGTTTTCATTTCCATCAGTAACCCCTTAGTCTCTGAATAGGTAATTAAGGTTTTATCATCCTGTCAATAGTCCATTTCATGGAAAGGACATAAAGAGAAATGAACAAGATTTGAGCCACTGGCAATGAACTGCATCTGTTCTCAGCTTATGTTTCTTGCACATAATTTTGTACCAGTATTTGGCCTTTTTACAGTTGAAACTGTTCTTCCAACATCGGTAGAGGCATAAATTTCTTGTATACCTTTAAATGAAGCTAAAGTCTTGAAATTATGTTCGTGTTGAGGTCTCCATTGTAAGATCCATTGCCTTCTTAGGACTTGAGTACTGTGTAGTAGAAAGACTGACCTTGGGAATCCCTTTTATGCATGCAAGTTCAGCTGATTTAAAGTTTATTTGGAAAAGCCTTGTCTTGGTGGTGATTTACATCAGGTATGAGGATTTTGGAATTACATATCCTTTCTAACTAATCCATTGTTTGTGTCTGAAATCTTAAGCACTACATTAACTAAACAGCCCCTTTCTCATCTTGTTCAAGCTCTTTGGAGTACTTGCTGCATTGTATGGAGGAAGATCATCAACTGGAAGTATTTGTGGCTGGACCTGTACAGCAAATGTAAAATGTGTACACACCCCTGTTAAAATGCCAGGTTTTTGTGATATAAAAATGTGACCACAGTAAATCATATCAAAATTTTTCTAACCTTTAATGTGACCTATAACCTGTACAATTCAATTGAAAAACAAACAAATCTGTTAGGGGGAAAAATATAAAAAATAAAAAATGTACAATAAGTTGGTTGCATAAGTGTGCACACCATTAAACTAATACTTTGCTGAAGCACCTTTTGATTTAATTACAGCATTCAGACTTCTTGGGTACACACCTGCCATCAATTAGAGAGTAGGGTTGCCACCTTTTCAAATGCCCAAAGTGGGACATTTTTGGTACAAACAAAACATACCCACAGCCAGTACAAATGACAGAACTTCACTTGTAGCATTTTAGTTCCTTATTCCGTTTCTTATAACATTTAGGTGTTTCAGATACAGAATAACTGTTTTATGCAACCATTACA